>NW_012119066.1:975930-981390 GCF_000951035.1 Colobus angolensis palliatus | reverse complement strand
ACCTCAACATGAAATCTTAAATCAAGTCACAATACTCCGTCTCAAAAAAAAAAAAAAAAAAGAATTATTAGAAGCTGAATGTGGAAGATGAAGCTTGAAATAAAATTTTTATTTTGTTTTGAATTAAATAAACCATGATTATTCACGGTGCAGTAAGTGATTATCTGTTTGATATTTTCATATTACAGTTTTGATAGTGCTCTTCAGTCCGTGAAATCTTCTTTGGGTGGAAATGATGAACTGTCAGCTACTTTCTTAGAAATGAAGGGACATTTCTACATGCATGCTGGTTCTCTGCTTTTGAAGATGGGTCAGCATAGTGATATTCAATGGCGAGCTCTTTCTGAGCTGGCTGCATTGTGCTATCTCATAGCATTTCAGGTAAGTCTTCCACTTGTAGGAGCAATTGACATTTCACTGAGTCTTGATGTGTTTTAAATGAAGGTGTGCTCTGGTATGTCATGACAGTATGTGAATAAACCTGTGGAATTAAAGTTAAAATGAAATAGTCAATTTGATACAGTGGAAAATAACTGAGCGTACACAATACTGGTGAGGCTGGTGAAACAGGGATGTTGAATGCACTGCTGTTGGAAGCCTGCATTGCTATGATTTGTTTGTAGACAAATTTGAAGAGTTTGATCTTATTACTCTGCCATTTTTGGGAACATGATAAAGATGTAATCCCACTTTATGGGTAAAGCTTGATCCAGAAAGATGTGTGACTTGGACAAAATCCTAATAAGTACATGTAGGGCAATGGCTTTATAACCTATGAAAGAAGAATTTGATTGCATTTAACATGTTAATTGAAAAACATGTATATAACATTTATGACTGTGTTGTGTATGATATGTAACAATATATTAATCTTTGAAAACATAAAGCCTTTTCTTATTATTTATTTTTTTGAGACCAAGTCTCTCGCCAGGCTGGAGTGCAGTGGCATGATCTCGGCTCACTGCAACCTCCACTTCCTGGGTTCACGCCATTCTCCTGCCTCAGCCTCCCGAGTAGCTGGGACTACAGGCGTGTGCCACCACACCCAGCTAATTTTTTGCATTTTTAATAGAGATGGGGTTTCACCATGTTGGCCAGGATGGTCTCAATCTCTTGACCTCATGATCTTCCTGCCTTGGTCTCCCAAAGTGCAGGGATTACAGGCGTGAGCCACTGTACCCGGTGTTTTTTTTTTTTTTTTTTTTTTTTTGATGAGCTTGCATTACTTTTGAAAGGAAAAGAAATAAGCAGTCTCCCCAAAAAAGCATTAAACCAGGCTTAGAAAAATGATTGTTAATTTTAGAGAAGGATTTTTTTGTCTGGGGAGGGAAAATAAAGGATTCATTACTTTTAGAGAAGGCCCCTCCTTCTAATATAAATCTTTTTTTTTTTGGGACGGAATTTTGCTCTTGTTGCCCAGGCTGGAGTGCAATGGTGCGATCCGGCTCACCGCAACCTCTGCCTCCTGGGTTCAAGCGATCGACCTGCCTCAGCTTCCCGAGTAGCTGGGATTACAGGCACGCGTCACCACGCCCAGCTGATTTTGTATTTTTAGTAGAGAGACGGTTTCACCATGTTGGCCAGGATGGTCTTGATATCCTGACTTCGTGATTCGCCTGCCTCAGCCTCCCAAAGTGCTGGGATTATAGGCGTGAGCCACCATGCCTGGCCCAACATAGATCAATTTCTTTTTTTTTTTTGAGAGGAAGTCTCGCTCTGTCTCCCAGGCTGGAGTGTAGTGGCGTGAACTCTGCTCACTGCAAGCTCCGTTGCCTCCTGGGTTCACGCCATTGTCCTGTCTCAGCCTCCTGAGAAGCTGGGACTACAGGCGTCCTCCACCATGCCCAGCTAATTTTTTTGTATTTTTAGTAGAGACGGGGTTTCACTGTGTTCGCCAGGATGGTCTTGATCTCCTGACCTTGTGATCTGCCCGCCTCGGCCTCCCAAAGTGCTGGGATTACAGGTGTGAGCCACCGCGCCCGGCCAATTTTTTGTATTTTTTAATTGAGATGGGGTTTCACCATGTTAGACAGGATGGTCTCAATCTTCTGACCTTGTGATCCACCCTACTCGGCCTCTCAAAGTGCTGGGATTACTGGCATGATCAACAGTGCGCGGCCTGTAAATCTTTTAAAAACACTGTTGTTAGGCAGTTCACATGTTAATTGCTAATATTGGCTCAGTACTTCTGAGTTAATGGATTTAGTGAGGTTCACTAGGTAATATGAACATTAAAAGGTTGTTATAGAAATTCTCAAGTAGCTGATGGTTCTTATTTTTATTTTATTTTGTTTTTTTTGAGTCGGAGTCTAGCTCTTTTGCCCAGGCTGGAGCACAGTGGTATGATCTCGGCTCACTGCAAGCCCTGTCTCCCGGGTTCACACCATTTTCCTGCCTCAGCCTCCCGAGTAGCTGGGACTACAGGCACCTGCCACCATGCCCGGCTAATTTGTTTTGTGTTTTCAGTAGAGACGGGGTTTCACTGTGTTAGCCAGAGTGGTCTCGATCTCCTGACCTCATGATCTACCCGCCTGGGCCTCCCAAAGTGCTGGGATTACAGGCGTGAGCCACCGCGCCCGACCAGTAGTTCTTATTTTTAATGGAAACTTTAAAAGTTATCTGTCTTTGTGTCTATTAGAGTCTTGCTGTGTCACCCAGGCTGGAGTGCAGTTGTGTAATCATAGCTCACTGTAACGTTGAACTGGACTTGAGCTTCCCAGAGTGCTTGGGATTATAGGTGTGAGCTACTGTACACAGCCTCCAATTTTTTGATATGTAGTTTTTGGAGGCAGAGTCTCACTCTTGTTGCTCCAGCTGGAGTGCAGTGGCATGATCATAGCTCACTGCATCCTCAAACTCCTGGGCTCAAGTGATCCTCTTCTGCCTCAGCCTCAGCTCAGTAGCTGGGACTACAGGTGCCTGCCACCATGCCTGGCTACATTTTTAAATTTTTTTTGTAAAGACAAGGTCTTGCAGTGTTTCCCAGGCTGGTGGTTCTTGAATTCCTGGCTTCAAGTGATCCTTCTGCGTTGCCCTCCCAAAGTGCTGGGATTACAGGTGTGAGCCACCACACCTGACTGTGAACTTTTAACAATAAAAAGTTAGTTTCCCCCTTAATCTATTCACTCAGGTCTCCTTTCCTAGATGACAACTACTGTTAGGAGTTTCTTGGGTGTTCAGAAATATTTTTTGCATATGCAAATGTGCAATACATTCTTTCTCTACTTTTGAAAAATACTGTGCCTCAGTGTGGGTGTGCTTTACCTATTGCCAGATGCCTTGCTTTTCTAAATGTTTCTTCATTGTTCCACTTCAGCACAGAGATGCCTACCTAAGTCTTTATTAAGTACCACATATTTCTCTAGAATGAATATATAATAGAAACATCTTAGATGCTTGTATTTTATCATTTTATTTTAAAGCTTGATGATCGAATGATTATAAACAAAATGTAGGTTATGTGCTGGCATTTGGGTATTTAAGAATTGGCTAACTTTTATGGTATGATTTTCAGACTCTTAATCAGAGGAATACTGTGGTTCTAGTAAGTACGTCTGCACTGCAGCTGGGTATTTAACAAAGTCTTTTGAAACCTTTTAGTTAAGATGAGGAAATAGCCAGGCGCGGTGGCTTACGCCTGTAATCTGAGCACTTTGGGAGGCCGAGGCGGGCGGATCATCTGAGGTCAGGAGTTCGAGACCATCCTGACCAATATAGTGAAACCCCTCTCTACTAAAACTACAAAAATTAGCCGGTCATGGTGGCAGGTGCCTGTAGTCCCAGCTACTCAAGAGGCCGAGATAGGAGAATTGCTTGAAGCCAGGAGGCGGAGGTTGCAGTGAGCCGAGATCATGCCACTGCAGCAGTCCAGCCTGGCTACAGAGCGAGACTCTGTCTCAAAAGAAAAAAAAAAAAGGAAATAGTGACTTGGGATGATTTGACTGAGTGGATTCACAGCTAATTAACTGGTCACAAATTCAACTGTTGAGTGATTTTGTAAAAGAGGCCAGGTTTATGAATTGAGGTCAGTTTGAAAACAAAAAGAATGATGTCAACATTTTGTTTCTTATTTTGTGTGTTCTTTTCAACATATAGATGACAAACTTTGATATGATGTTTAGAAAACTTGTGAGTAAAAGGATAGGCAATGTGAATGTTTCTAAAATTCAAAATTGGAAGCTTTTAAGTTCATAAAGAATATATTTTGAAAAATGAGCATGTTTGGAAAGAATTATATATACATGGTTTAAAATTCTAGAGGCTCCTAAGAATATTCCTTTCTGTTCCCTAGTTATTTACTTTCTCCACCCGTAAAGAAACTAATGTTACTGCTTTCTTGTGTGTTCTTCAGGAAATGTTTTATGCATCTCCAAGGAAACACGCACACATCTCCTGTCCTTAAAAGAAGGAGGAAAACGTTTAAACATTGTATTTACTTTATTTCCATTAACTGTATCTTGGAGATATTTCCATGTCAGTATATATAAAGGGCATTCTCATTAGTTTGGATGCTTGCATATTATTCCATTGTATGGATGTACTGTAGTTTTGGAGTTTTTAAAACCAGGGCCCTAAAACCAGGACATTAGCTTGCTTTTACTTTTTTTTTTTTTTAATGCTACTTCAAGTAATTTAGCAATGATTAACTTGTGCCATGAATTCCTGAAAGAATTGCAGTATCAAAGTGTATCTGTGCATTTATAATTTTTAGAGCTGTTGCCAAATATCTAACCCTAAAGAGGTTGTATCAAATTACATTTCCACCACACAATTAAGGAAGTGGTGATAGACTTAAAAGCCAGTGCTCTAGTCCCCCATATAGTTACTTTTGGCATGTTTCTAGTAAGTGGGCATTGCCTATGACTGGATGTTTACAGTGATGGACATTCATTACTTTTCAAGATAGCCCAGTGCATGTCTAGGTGATTTGGCTCTTGGTACTTCCTTATATAGAATAAAAATATTCCTCAAACCTTCTGCCTGTTGGTCTTGTTTCTTCTTTTGATGATTTCTTTTATAAAATAATTTTAATATTTGAAGGCAGCTGTCACATCTTCCCTTTGCCATTCTATTCATCATGCTTTCAGCTTTTTTTTTTTCATAGGTTATGGCATTAGGATCTCTTTAATCTCCTGGTTGTCCCATTTATTCCAGTGCTATCCCATATTATCCATACTCTGAAAATGTGCTATCTGCAGTGTGGCATTTCCAAGTGTCATTTCACCTGTACCTTTTTTTTGAGACGGAGTCTGGCTCTGTCTCCCAGGCTGGAGTGCAGTGGCCGGATCTCAGCTCACCGCAAGCTCCGCCTCCTGGGTTTACACCATTCTCCTGCCTCAGCCTCCGGAGTAGCTGGGACTACAGGCGCCCTCGCCCGGCTAGTTTTTTTTTTTTTGTATTTTTTTTTAGTAGAGATGGGGTTTCACCGGGTTAGCCAGGATGGTCTCAATCTCCTGACCT
>NW_012119066.1:973131-975229 GCF_000951035.1 Colobus angolensis palliatus | reverse complement strand
TGATAAGAGTTATATTCTCTTTTTTCACGAGATGGAGTCTTGCTCTTTCACCCAGGCTAGAGTGCAATAACACAGTCTCGGCTCACTACAACCTCTGCCTCCCAGGTTCAAGCTATCCTTGTGCCTCAGCCTCCCGTGTAGCTGGAATTATAGGTGTGTGCCACCATGCCTGACCCCTTTTTGACGGGGTTTCATCATGTTTGCCAGGCTGGTCTCAAACTCCTGACGTCAAGTGATCCGCCCATCTTGGCCTCCCAGAGTGTTGGGATTACAGGTGTGAGCCACTGCGCCTGTACCTGGCCAGTCTTTCATAGGTTATATATAAATTCCTTGGTTCCCAGTTTTTGCAGTTGTTTCCAATTCAGTTTAGTTAATGGTTGTTTATTCATTATCAAAAAAAGTACGGTGTAATAGAAAAGACCATCTTACTATTAGAAGTGTGGGTATCATCAAATTAAGATTTTTGATTTTAAAATTATTAGGTTCCAAGACCAAAGATTAAATTAATAAAAGGAGAAGCTGGACAAAATCTGCTGGAAATGATGGCCTGTGACCGTCTGAGCCAATCAGGTAATAGTAATATTAAACTAATTTAATTTAAAAAGAAAAAGGAAATTATTGTTAAGTTATATCTTACAATAAAATCTTCATCTGTCCAGGAGATAATTTGTCAAAATTATTTCTTTTTGCCGTATCGGTTAAGAGCGATAGGTATGGAAGAGATGGGAAGAAAATAGGACATTCTTTAAAAGAAATGAATAGTTGATGTTGTTTGTTCCTAGGTGGAGAGGATTTCTTAACTCTTCTTTGTCTGGCTGGTAGAGCCTCTATCCTGAATATTTAGTCACTTCCTGAACTAAGTATAATTACTGATTTGCCAACCATTTAACACCAGCTGCTTCTAAAAAACACTGCTGTGGGGATATAAAGATGAAGAAGATACGAATCTGTCTTAAAGAGCTGAGAGCATAGTGAGGAAGATAGACGATATATACTTACCTTATATTAGTCTCTTAGAATTTGTCGATTTTTTCCCCCATTTTTGGCTTGGGATGAATCCTAAAGGTCTGTTACGTATTACCTGTGCTTTTGCTAAGATTCGAACTTTAAGGTAGTTAGGTGGCCATTGAATCAAGCAGTGAACTGAAGAAACAGTGCTTTCTATAAGGAGCAGTTTTGACATAAAATTGGATGAATTTTGTAAAGAGCAAGATGTAATATTAAATCAAAGTTATTGTAAGCTTTGGTGTATAGTTAGGCTGTTGGCCAAAGCTCACATTGCTCTTCTATTCCATAGCCCACTTTTTTTGTGGGAGTTAGACTTTCAGTCCTTAAAGTGACTTTCTACTTTTTTCCTTTTCTGTTTTCCTTCTATCCTTGCAGGGCTTTCATAAGTGCCTTTGCATGATGTCACAGTTAGATAAAAATTGCCTGCATTTTTTTATGTCTTTGATCTGGGCATCCCAAGGGTGCCTCTGAAAGTGTGCTGAGACACAACTGTGTAGTGGTAACCAAACCTGATTGCCCAGCAGAATTAACTCAAGGGAGGGTTTTTTAAAAAAAGTTTAATTGAAATGCAATTTGTATACCATACGCTTCACCCATTTAAAGTGTACAGTTCAGTGGCTTTAATATGTTCATAGAGTATTACCATTGTCACCACAATCAGTTTTAGAAGATTTTCATCACTCCATGAGGAATTCCTTACCTATTAGCAGTCATTTCCCATTTTACCCAAACCTCTCAACCTTGGCAACCACTAATTTGTCTCTGTGTGTTTGCCTATTCTGAACATTTCACTTAAATGGAATCATATAGTATGTGGTCTTTTGTGACTGGCTTCTATCATTTAGCAAGGTTTTCAAGGTTCATCTGTGTCATAGCATATATCAGTACTTTATCCGATGACTATGATTTTTTAGATTGCTTCTTGCAAACCTGTGGAATAAAAATCTCTGGGAGCGAGGCCTGGAAATAATTTTTTTTTTCTCTCCCTGAGACGGAGTCTCGCTCTGTCGCCCAAGCTGGAGTGCAGTGGTGCCATCTGGGCTCACTGTAAACTCCACCTCCCGGGTTCACGCCATTCTCCTGCCTCAGC
>NW_012119066.1:968707-971977 GCF_000951035.1 Colobus angolensis palliatus | reverse complement strand
TCAGGCTGGTCTCAAACTCCTGACCTCAGGTGATCCACCTGCCTTGGCCTCCCAAAGTGCTGGGATTACAGGTGTGAGCCACCGTGCCCAGCCTTGTTGTTTTTTGAGACAGGGTCTTGCCTTGTCACCCGGGCTGGAGTGTAGTGGCATGATCGTAGGTCACTGCTACCTTGAACTTTTGGGCTCAAGGGATTCTCTTGCCTCAGCCTCCTGAGTAGCTGGTACCACAGGCACATGCCACTCTGCCCAGATAATTTTTTTTTTTAATTGGTAGAGACAGGGTCTAACTTTGATGCCCAGGCTAGTCTCAAACTCCTAGGTTCGAGTGATCCTCCTGCCTAAGCCTCCCAAATTGTTGGGATTAGGCCCGGCAGGCACAGCGGCTCACATCTGTAATCCCAGCACTCTGGAAGGCCGGGCGGGCAGATCACCTGAAGTTAGGAGTTTGAGACCATTCTGGCCAACATGGTGAAACCCCGTCTCTACTAAAAATACAAAAATTAGCTGGGCGTGGTGGTGTGTGCCTGTAGTCCCAGCTGCTCGGGAGGTTGAGGCAGGAGAATCGCTTGAACCCAGGAGGTGGAGGTTGCAGATCACACCCCTGTGCTACAGCCTGAGCAACAGAGCGAGACTTCATCTCAAAAACAAACAGTGTTGGAATTATAGGCATGAGCCACTGCATCTGGCTATATTTTTCATCTAAATAATGTTTATACTATATGTATGATTTATCTTGCTTCCTTCATGAATTCTCTACCATAGACTCTGTATTAAAACTATAAATATCCCTTTTATTGGCAATATAATCTTTTTTATGAAGTAGTCATAATTTGCTACTTTCTGTTACTGGGCATCCAAGTTGTTTTCAGCTTTTCCACTATTAATAATCATACTCTGATAAAAACTTCAACAAAAAGTGTCTTCATTGCAAGTTATTTCCATAGCGATACCTAAAAACAGAATTACTGAGACAAAGGACATTAACATCTTTAAGTCTTGCAAATTGCCAAAATGAGAGAAAGATTATACCTCTTTATGCTTCCAGAAGTGCATAACCTTTTGTTTTGTTTTGTGTTTTTTGAGATGGAGTCTTGCTCTGTCGCCCAGGCTGGAGTGCAGTGGTGCAATCTCAGCTCACTGCAACCTCCGCCTGCCAGGTTCAAGCAGTTGTCTTGCCTCAGCCTCCCAAGTAGCTGGGACTACAGGCAGGTGACACCATGCTTGGCTAATTTTTTGTATTTTTTAGTAGAGACAGAGTTTCACCATGCTGGCCAGGCCGGTCTCGAACTCCTGACTGCACATAACTTTTTCAGTATTGACTTTCTTGTAGAAAAACAGATTTCTTTACTATACCTATGAATTAATATAGTGGTGTTCCATTGCTTTAATGACTTAACTGAAAGGAAAACCCATTGTTTTGGAATTTCTTATTAGGTTAGGTGTTCTTTATTTGACTTTTCTCAGTTGAGTTTGGTTTATTGAGTTCTAGTCAGTGTCATTTTTTTAGATGGACTTAAATATTCTTCACTACTTTTTTTTATTAAAATTTCTAGAAATAAGTGAGAATGCATTTAATAAGAACATGAGATTTTGCCTAACATAGAATTCCCCCCAGCTTTGATATAGAAAAGCAGTTATATAATTAAAATATATATAATGTGGCCAGGCGCGGTGGCGGAGCTTGCAGTGAGCTGAGATCCGGCCACTGCACTCCAGCCTGGGCGACAGAGCAAGACTCCATCTCAAAAAAAAAAAAATATATATATATATATATAATGTGAATTAATTGTTTATTTTGGCAAAACTAATGGCACAAAGAAAATTTGCAAAACCTTAAGCTGATTTTTAAATTTTATTTCAGGCGCTATTCGAGCACGTAATGGTAGTCTTCAGCACCTTACTTGGCTTGGCTTACAGTGGAATTCATTGCCTGCCTTACCTGCAATCCGAAAATGGCTAAAACAGCTTTTCCATCATTTGCCCCAGGAAACCTCAAGGCTTGAAACAAATGCACCTGAATCAATATGTATTTTAGATCTTGAAGTAAGCAAAGATTTTAACAAATTAAATATTCTGAATTTTGTTAAATTTTTTTTTCCTAACTTAACTTTTCCTTAAATAAAACAGGTATTTCTACTTGGAGTAGTATATACCAGCCACTTACAATTAAAGGAGAAATGTAATTCTCACCCCAGCTCCTATCAGCTGTTATGCCTGCCCCTTCCTGTGTGTAAACAGCTTTGTACAGAACGACAAAAGTCTTGGTGGGATGCGGTTTGTACTCTGATTCACAGAAAAGCAGTGTAAGTAGTAAAACAAAAATATTGCTTTAACTTAGTGCGTAGGTTTTAACAGGGATTTAATCCTCATGTGAAGATTTAATTTGTCCTGTGACCCATTAACATATATGTATGTAAGTGCTGAACTGTGTATTTAGAAAGCTATTTTAGTAAATTAAACTATTTTTTAGACCTGGAAACGCAGCAAAATTACGACTTCTAGTTCAGCATGAAATAAACACTCTAAGAGCCCAGGAAAAACATGGCCTTCAGCCTGCTCTGCTTATACATTGGGCAAAATGCCTTCAGAAAACGGTGAGTTTTAAAGTATAAACATTTTAAAGAACATTACTTTAATTTTTTAAAATCACGAACTTTTTATTGAAAGTCTTTTTGTTCTGAAAACAGCAGCTTGGTTCATATTATGACAGATGAATGTGTTTTTTATTGCTACAAAATAGTTAATGTAGTTAAATATAAGCAGTTCGAGGAGCAATGCCTGGCACACAGTGAATGTTACGTATTAGCTGAGCTGTTACTGTTATTCCTTAATACTTAAGTTCTGATAATTATTCAGCCTGAAAATTGAAAAAAATTAGCACAAGGCTTTGTAAGTAGGAGCATTATAGATCTTTCTAAATATTTTAGGTGTGTTCTGGGTCAGGATTAGGTGTAGATGGTCAGCCTTTTGAACAGACTGACACTACAGAAGAGGCAGGTTTCAGCTGTCTAAAAATGGCAACTGTTAGAAGGTAGTTTGGATTGCTACATTAGGATGGTATCATTAGAAGTGTTTAAAAGTTGAGTGTAGAGGCCGGGCACAGTGGCTCACTCCTGTAATCGCAGGACTTTGGGAGGCGGATCCTGAGGTCAGGAGATCGAGATCATACTGGCTAACAAGGCCGGGCGCGGTGGCTCAAGCCTGTAATCCCAGCACTTTGGGAGGCCGAGACGGGCGGATCACGAGGTCGGGAGATCAAGACCATCCTGG
>NW_012119066.1:919053-967016 GCF_000951035.1 Colobus angolensis palliatus | reverse complement strand
TAGTCCCAGCTGCTGGGGAGGCTGAGGCAGGAGAATGGCGTAAACCCGGGAGGCGGAGCTTGCAGTGAGCTGAGATCTGGCCACCGCACTCCAGCCTGGGCGACAGAGCGAGACTCCGTCTCAAAAAAAAAAACCTGATTATTTCATAAAAGCACTGTTTGTGTAGATTTTTCACAGGAAGGCAGAAGACATTGAAAATGATGCCCTTTCTCCTGAAGAACAAGAAGAATGCAAAAATTATCTGAGAAAGACCAGGGACTACCTAATAAAGATTTTAGATGACAGTGATTCAGATCTTTCAGTGGTCAAGAAAGTAAGTAGCAGGTTGTTGTATGTATGTTCTTACTGATAACTCACTGATCAGTGTTTTTGCATTGGTCTTACATCTTGGTAATGTCAAAAATACTCAGTAATATGTTGTTATTAATGCATAGAAGGGATGTGTGTGTCTAAATGCTTATATTTGCTTGCTTTGTCTTAGGTTTGGTGAGTCTTTTTAAACTTGGAAATCTAGGTATATGTTCTTAAAAAGTACTTCCTGGGGAACTAGAAAAGATTTCTAAGATAAGACATTGATTTTGTTATCTTAGCAATGTAATCAAAACAAATCTTATAACCTCAGGACTAATTCTTAATGAACTTTGCTGAAATTGAAAGTTGTTGCTGACAGCTTAAGAGCTTTTCTTCTCATCATCAGCCATTATGAACTCCCTTGTTTTCTTGCTGTCAGCTGTTTGAGATTGTCATGATGATGTTAAATTATGTTCAGTCTTCTGAGTGTTTTGTTGATTAATTTGTGTTGCTACTCTTTTACTAGGATTTATGTTGTCTGGTGTATTGTAGCATCTCCATTTCTGTCAACATTCAAAATCAGTTAGAAAACATCAGTAACTTATTTTGTTCACTTGGAAAAGCTTTCCAGGTTAACATTCTTTTACCATTTTCATGGCTAACAGAAGTAATAGAAAGAGCATGGACTTTAGAATCCGAAGATGTTAGAGTGTACACTATTTTTCTGTGTTCATGAAGAAAAAAATTATAAAGACAAAAAAATAATTATACAAAACAACAGAAAAAGATAATTTAAAAAACACTTTCACATATATTATTAAAGTATAAAGTGCTTATTAAAGTGACAAAAATGTAAATATATCATTTTAAAGTTTTTACTTTTGGAATTTTTTGCAAATGAAAGCTGTTAATTAATGTCTTTTATTTTTAGTTGCCTGTGCCCCTGGAGTCTGTAAAAGAGATGCTTAATTCAGTCATGCAAGAACTCGAAGACTATAGTGAAGGAGGTCCTCTTTATAAAAACGGTTCTTTGCGAAATGCAGATTCAGAAATAAAACATTCTACACCGTCTCCTACCAAATATTCACTATCACCAAGTAAAAGTTACAAGGTAAACAAGAAAGAAATGAATCATTTCATTGTGAAATATGTTTCTAAGTGTTTTAAATACTGTTTTATTATTTTTATTTTTTTTAGTATTCTCCCAAAACACCACCTCGATGGGCAGAAGATCGGAATTCTTTACTGAAAATGATTTGCCAACAAGTAGAGGCCATTAAGGTAAGTTACGTAATTTCTCTAGCTGTACTTTTTATTCCAAGATTCCTTCCCTGGCCACTCCCTTGCTTTTTTTCTGAAGCTGGTCAGAATGTCTGCTTGCCATCCAAATAGTATGGCAAGGGGATGTTTTGTCTTTTTTTTTTTTAAAGACAGGGTCTTGTTCTGTTGTGCAGGCTGGAGTGCAGTGGTATGACCACAGCTTACTGCAGCTTCAACCTCGTAGCTCAAGAGAGCCTCTTAGCTCAGCCTCTCGGGAAGCCAGGACTACAAATAGGCACACGCCACCGTGCCTAGCTAGTTTTTGTATTTTTTGTAGAGATGGGATTTTGCCATGTTGCCCAGGGTGGCCTTGAACTCCTGGCTCAGCCTCCCAAAGTGCTGGGATTGCAGGTATGAGCCACTGCGCCCAGCCTACATACCTCAGTCTTGACCCGTTACCATATTTTGTTTTGTTTTGTTTTGTTTTGAGATGGAGTCTCACTCTGTTGCCCAGTCTGGAGTGCAATGGCGCAATCTTGGCGCACTGCAATCTCTACCTCCCAGGTTCAAGTGATTCTCCTGCCCCAGCCTCCTGAGTAGCTGGGATTACAGGCACTGGCCCCCAAACCCGGCTAATTTTTGTATTTTTAGTAGACACAGGGTTTCACCATATTGGCCAGGCTGGTTTTGAACTTCTGACCTCAGGTGATCTGCCCACCTTGGCCTCCCAAAGTGCTGGGATTATAGGCGTAAGCCACCACGCCCAGTCCTTTACCATATTTTTGAAAGTACTTTGTGTGTCTCTCTCCTCATCTTCCACAAAATTTGAGACCTTCAAAGGTAGAGACTGTTTTATTTAAAATATTAGAATTCCTGGTACAGAGAAGGTTCCTGAGAGATTCAACTACTACAATGTACTAATCATATTCTGGTCTATGAGTTCATTCCCAGATTAACTGTGGAGTACATGTGTTTCAAATTTATAGCTAGGAATTAAAAGTGGTCTGAGCTTCAAAAAGTCTTACTGTATTTTAATACTTCTGTGTGAATTTGACTTAATTATGTAAGGAAATAGTTACGTATGTATATCTTATTTTAACAATAGGGTTCAAAGGAGTTTGACTTTTTTGGAATTGGAAATACAAGTATGTTCTTTCATGCTTATCAGGCAAGAACTAAGACTCATACTTCTAAAGTTACACCAAGGATATGCTGATATGTGGTGATTATTACAGTGTGATCAGCAGTGCTTGCAACTTAAGAGAATACTATTTGGTGGGGAAGACATTTTTGAATTTGCACCAAAATTTTGAACGTTAATTTTGTGTAGTCGTGGCCTATGATAATTACATACAATTTTGACTTAACATACAGGTTTCAGGGTACTGACATTGTATTCTCTGGAAGTATAGTGGAGCACTAGTCCATGAGCTTGAAAAGTTTGGTACTAGTACTGACTCTGCCATTAATTAATGATCTTGGGCCAGTCACTTCCTTTGTGACTGTTTGGCTTCTTATCTTTAAAATGAGAGAATTATTGAAGCCAGTTCACGTTGAATGTTAAAAATTACAGTTACAACAGTGATTGCAAATTCACAGTTCTGGTGTGGATACCAACAGTGACCATAAAGGTTTCCAAGTGATTCCACTAGTTTCTTATTTCTTGGATGTGTGTGTGTAGCATCTGGACTAGGCACTGTAGATGAATGAGTGGGGGAAATTTTATTTAGCTTGAAAATTTGAGATAGTTTTGGACCTCATAGTTAGGTCTTTCTGGGAAATTTTTATTTGAAACACTTGTAGAAAAAGAAAGCAGACATGCTAGATCTGTCTCTGACCTCACTTGCTACAACTGGTCAGATTCCGGGGCTGATACAGAGAAGTTTGAAACTTTTCAAAATTTACCTGTTTTCTGGTACCACTACAGTTTCTTTGGAAAAAGAATTTCCTGTTAAGTGTCTGTTTTGTAAGGGGACACTTTGTAGGTTCTAGGGTTGGGTATGGTGCTGTCGTTTAGTTTTCTTCAGCAGAGATCAGATAGCCACATAGCTACAGTAGATGGCATTGTATCTATCTGCCATCTTGTCAAGGCAGCAGAGTTGTGTTAAGAAAACATTTTTGGAGTCAGATCTGGTTCAAATTCCAGCTATTATTCCCTGCATCCCTTTCTCTCATTTTAAGGTAGGAGCCAATATTGTTTACCTAACAGTGTAGACAGCATAAAAATTAAGAGTTTAAGTACATTGGACATATTATTATATACATAATAAATTCTCTGCAGCTACTACTTTTTTCCCTTTCCGGGTGGGGCATTTGAACATCACCTTGAGAATTAGTTGTATTTTGTTACAGCACGGGGTTAAGTGAAAAGCTAGTTTGGGGGCGTGATTTGGAATGTCAGGTAGTCCAGATGGACAGAAAAGTAAAGCAGTGTAGAAAGAACACACTGAAAAGATGTTCAGTGTAATGTTAGAGGACTGTGAAAGTTGGGGAAAGAAGTTTAATTTGGAGTTACTTGTTTTTTTGAGCAGGGAATTGTCTTGGCTGGAGGTGAATGTCAGAAAGATTAATGTAGGCAAGTGTAGAATAGAAACGAAGGTATGATCATTTAGGAGAGGTTATTTGTTTAGGTGAGAGAGTTAACGAATTAGGTTTTGTATTGAGGAATGAAAATGGGAGCAGATAAAGTTTTAACAAATTAAGAATCATATTTTAAAATTGGCACCAGGTACCTAGAACTCATTGGCAAATAGAATTTTTTAAAAGATATAATCAGGGCCAGGCACAGTGGCTCACGCCTGTAATCCCAACACTTTGGGAGGCTGAGGCGGGCAGATCACGAGGTCAGGAGATCGAGACCATCCTGGCTAACACGGTGAAACCCCGTCTCTACTAAAAATACAAAAAATTAGCCGGGCGTGTTGGTAGGTGCCTGTAGTCCCAGCTACTCGGGAGGCTGAGGCTGGAGAATGGCATGAATCCAGGAGGTGGTGCTTGCAGTGAGCCGAGATAGCGCCACTGCAGTCCAGCCTGGGGACAGAGCAAGACACTGTCTCAAAAAAAAAAAAAAAGATACAATCAGGGCCAGGCGTGGTGGGTCACACCTATAATCCCAGCACTTTGGGAGGCCAAGGTGGTGGATCACTTGAGGTCAGGAGTTCAAGACTCGACTGGCAAACATGGTGAAACCCCGTCTCTACTTTAAAAATGCAAAACATTGGCCGGGTGTGCTAGCTGATGCCTGTAAATCCCAGCTATTCAGGAGGCTGAGGTGGGAGAATTGCTTGAGCCCAAGAGGTGGAGGTTGTGGTGAGCCAAGATTGTGCCATTGCACTTCAGCCTGGATGACAGATCGAGACTCCATCTCAAAAAAAAAAAAGAAAGAAAAATCAGTTATTTAAATTTAAAAAAGTAAGTTTCCCCAGCACTATTTCTGGCATGATACAATTAAATGTTTAAAATTATTTGTTTTTTTTTTTCCAACAGAAAGAAATGCAGGAGTTGAAACTAAATAGCAGTAACTCAGCATCCCCTCATCGTTGGCCTACAGAGAGTTATGGACCAGACTCAGTGCCTGACGGGTATCAGGGGTCACAGACATTTCATGGGGCTCCACTAACAGGTGAGTTGGCAAGTGGATAATCGCATATTTTAGTAAAACTACTTTACTTCCCTCTTTTAAGTAGATAACTTGTGAAATCACCTTGTTTATATATTTTTGTTAATATACATGTCAATATCTGTTTATATGTTACTTCAAAAGCTGTATTTAGTGTTACTGAGATTTTTATAACCCCAAGCAGAAAAGACGAGCTGTATGTGATCACGTGTATATAAAGGCTTAAAGAACCCTTAATCCACACCTCAGATAAGCTGTCTGAGATGAGATTATTCCTTAAATTGAAAAATGTTAATGAATAGAGTTATGCACTAAGAAATGCTTAATTAAGAACCTACACCTCTGGGGAATTATTTTGATGAAAATGATGAGAGGCAGAACATTATATAGGAAATCTTACTTAACTTGAAATATTACGGTTACATAAAGAAAGAAAAGGACTTTGGACCTGAATCGTACTGGGTTTTCAAGTTGTGCTCTGTCACTGTAATAGCTGTGTAAGTTAATCTGTTTGAAATGTGGAGATACTTGCCTCACATAATTACTATGAGCATTTGTGTATGTGCAGATGGGCGTGGGTGTATATCAGACATTTATTAGAGTATACAGTAAGCAGTTAATGAACTAAGTTTACTAATAGTGTTTACTGTGGGTTGGCTATGTGCAAAAGTGCTTTGTGAACATAATTTTATTTAATTACAGTAACTTAGAATGGCTGGTACCATTATTAATCCCTTTTTTATAAATGAGAAAATGGATAAAGAAAGGTTAGGTAACTTACTTATTATTATACAGCTAGTTATTGATAGAACCAAGATTCAAACTCCAGTGGTGTAACTCCAAAGCACTTGCCAGTATAAGATATTGCTCCCAGGCAGCCAGAAAAAACAAAAAATGTTCCTTTTATGTAAGACAGACTCCTGAAATGGTAGTAGTGCACTTTTTTTTTTCTCTCTTTTTAGCCCAGGAAAGATTTAGAATAAAATCTAGTTTAGATGAGCAAATTTGTGTGATGGTTCATATAGTTAAGGCAGCCCCACTAGCCTTTTGTGATGGTGTCTTCTCAACACAAGCAAAATAACAGAAAATCTTTGTGAAGTGAAGCTTATTAAATGTCGTAAGTCATAGATAAGTATATGAAATGTCTAACAGTCAAACCTTATTTACTTAAAAACCTTACGCATCATATAGGTCCTTGTAAGAGGATAAACAAACGGGCTGACCTTTTCTGGGGCTTTTTTAGTGCTGTGTGCAGTCAGTTATTTGGTGCCTTTTGGGTCATGATTTCCATTTCTTCTGTGTACAGGTGTAAAACGTCTTCTATTCTTTTACAAGCATATAAATACAACATTCTCATTGTCTCATTTTATTCTTGCAATGACCCTATGAAATGTGTAGAAACAGCACATCCTCATTTTACAATTGAGAAAAATGGAGACTCCAAATGGATTATTTACAGGTTCACGGAACAGCTTTGTGGCAGTGAAAGGGGGAGAGCCAAGATCTCCTGATTTCTGTTCCTGTGTTCGTATATTTTTTTTCCTTAATAATAAACATATCAAGATGGTCCTTATTTTTTTAAAATAAGATGATTAAAATTAAAGATTAATAAGCTCGTAAGAGATACTCAGAAGTACTGAACAGGTTGAAGAAAACTAAAAACTAACCACCTTATTAACATTTCTTGTATTTGAGAGCATTTCCTTCTGGTTCTTTCTCTATACATACAGTATTTTTTTATGAGATTGTTACCGTGTTAGTATGTTGTGTGTGGATGAGCTAGCCTGTTTTTTAAATGTTACTTTAGTTCTGAGCATTTTTAAACTTAAATGTTTTTAAATATTAATGAGTTCGTGGTATCCCATCACATGGAAGTACTGTAAATTCTGTTCCTTTATTTATGTTGTTTCTGGTTTATGCCATTACAAATTCTAGGACACTGTCCTAGTTTTGTAGGGTATTCAGAATATTCAGTTTATGTTCTTACCACTAGTATCTGATAGTGCCATCTTAGCGCTTTTGCTAATGCTGACTTACTAGTTTATAAAATCCTGTGCCAATTTGTAGGAACAAAAGTGATACCAATTTTTAAGTTTTTTTAATACTAATCATGCTCAACAGTTGTGCAAATGGCTGTTGGCAGTTTTGCCATCTTCAGCGTGGTTTCTTTGGTAAAACTCACAAAACAGATGGAGAAGAGTTTGTGTATCAACATGAGTGTTAATGTGATTTTTTTTTTTAAGCAAACGAACACATTTGTGTTCCTTGTGAGATCCTTTGCATGAATTTGTCAGGTATTTTTTTTGACCTGAACATTTTCATAATAGCTTGAGTTTGCACAATGCAGCCTTGTCATTTTGCAGATTTTCAAGGCTCACTTCAAAAACACGGCCCTTGAGGCTATTATATTTCTTTCCTAAATTGTCTATTCATGTGGTGCTTTCAAAAATTAGATTACTTTTAGTAGATTTATTAGAGCTCTTTAGTTTTTTCCCCCCACAGTTTAGAGTCAGTAGTCAATTAAAGTCCCTACTTAAATTTCAGACTTTAAGATTTTTTTTTAATTTAAAATTTTATTTATTTATTTTTTCTTTTTGCTTTCATGCAGACAGACATCTTGTAAGACTTTAAGATTCTTGGGCCATTTTCTGTCAGGTTGTTCTGTGTTCTGTGCCTGCTTCGTCCCCAGAGTAATTTCCAAATAGCTATCCTCACCTCTATTAGGTTTCCAAAATCAAACTTGGGCTTCTGGCTAGCCTTTTCTAGGTCTTGATTTTTCAGTGCTTTCCAGAGGCAATTGTTTGGAACCTCTTAGCACAATTTGTTTCTTCTTCCATGTACAGGCATAAAAGGTCTTTTGGTTGTTTTCTGGGAAAACTATCATAAAACAGTTCAAGCAAATGACTGTTGGTAGTTTTGCCATTAACCTGGGTGCCTTCTAGTCATTTGGCTTCCTGGTAAAACACAGAACAGGTGGAGCAGATAGTTTACATCAGCATGAGTGTTGATGTGCTTTTTGTTTTAAGCCAAGGAACACATTTTGTGTTATTTGTGAGATCCTTTCCATGAATTTGTCAGGTGATTTTTGAGCTGAACATTCTCAGTAATAGCTTTAGTTTACAAAATACAACCTAGTCTTTCTGCAGATTTTCTAGACCTGCTTCAAATGCATTGACCATCAGATGGCATCTTGGTTCCTTATGTCCTTTCTGTGACTGAATGTCCATAATTCCACATCATACTGATCTTTCTTAGAAAAAGCACCAGCTACTTTCTTCTTTATTCCTTTTTTAATGCTTGTGAGGTAGTTGTTGTTGATCATGCGATGCTATTCTCTTATTCTTCATATCATATTTAGCAGTTTTTTTCTAGTTTGTCATTTGATAATCTCTTGATTGGTGTATTTTGATGTACAGAAATTAAAAATTTATGTAGTTAAATCTTTCTTTAATTTCTATTGTTTTTGTATTTATAGCTCTTGCCTAGATAGTCTTAACTGTAGTATAGACTTTAACAGTGTTTTCTTTATTTTCTTTTTTTTTTTTTAGTTGCAACTACTGGCCCTTCAGTATATTATAGTCAGTCACCAGCATATAATTCCCAGTATCTTCTCAGACCAGCAGCTAATGTTACTCCCACAAAGGTAACAAAGGAATAATTTATACATTTATAATTATTTCCTTTTTAAATTGTTTAGGGTTCCTTCAAAGAAATTTAAGAAAGCAGTTCAGTATTAAAACTTTTATGTCCCTTAAGATGCAGATAATTTAAATTTATCTCCAGATATAGAAATTATACTTCTTAGTCACCTTTTGTGTTACAGTAAGTGTGAATATTTAGAATATTTTAAAAAGGGGAGTGGTAGTGGTGGATCCTTCATCATTCTGTTTTAACAGAAATAGAACTACAATGCACTCCCTGACCCACTATGTGGTAAGTACTTTCAGGCCTGATACAGCTATATATATAACAATTGATTGAAGACTCAATATTACAGTGGTAGTTGAATGTGATAGCTTTGAGGACAGAGTGTTGGGGTGCGTTTAGACCCTTGTTCTTCTGCTTATTTTGACCACAGGCAAGTTTCTTAACCTCTCAATGCATCAGTTGCCTCATATGTAAAATGGGGATGATAATAATACCTTAATTCATAGGGTTTTTGAGGATGTTAAAATGAGATAATAATGTAAAGTGCTTAGAATAGTGCCCAGCTGGCACATTAATAAATGCTCAATAAATGTAATCATCATCATCATCATCATCATCATCATTATTAACATCATTTGATAAATTGTTTAGGAATGAAGATGGTATTTATTTTATGACTTTAGTTGTAAATTTTAAGATGCTGTAATTAATTTTCATTATATGCAAGTATCTTTGTAGTAATGTGGTTTTCTCTTAACCTATTTATGCCTAGTGTTCCATTATTGGAACACTAAGCTTATGGGAGTTATTTATATCTTACTGCTCAAGGTCATTGCCAAGGTCTGATTTTTCACACAGAAAATTTGCAGCCTCTGGCATAAACGGGCTAATGATGTGTACTACATTCCCTAATGATATCTTCTTCACTTAATATTCATGTTTGAAGTTTGTGAGAATTGGTTTGCATTTAGTTATCTGTAGTTTTGTAGACGATCTACAAAATGTTTTAACTTTCTGTCTTTTAGGGCCCAGTCTATGGCATGAATAGGCTTCCACCCCAACAGCATATTTATGCCTATCCGCAACAGATGCACACACCACCAGTGCAAAGCTCATCTGCTTGTATGTTCTCTCAGGAGATGTATGGTCCTCCTGCATTGCGTTTTGAGTCTCCTGCAACAGGAATTCTATCACCCAGGGGTGATGATTACTTTAATTACAATGTTCAGCAGACAAGCACAAATCCACCTTTGCCAGAACCAGGATATTTCACAAAACCTCCAATTGCAGCTCATGCTTCAAGATCTGCAGAATCTAAGACTATAGAATTTGGGAAAACTAATTTTGTTCAGCCCATGCCAGGTGAAGGAATAAGGCCATCTTTGCCAACACCAGCACACACCACACAGCCACCTCCTTTTAAATTTAACTCAAATTTCAAATCAAATGATGGCGACTTCACGTTTTCCTCACCACAGGTTGTGACACAGCCCCCTCCTGCAGCTTACAGTAACAGTGAAAGCCTTTTAGGTCTCCTGACTTCAGATAAACCCTTGCAAGGAGATGGCTATAGTGGACCCAAACCAATTCCTGGTGGTCAAACCATTGGGCCTCGAAATACATTCAATTTTGGAAGCAAAAATGTGTCTGGAATTTCATTTACAGAAAACATGGGGTCAACTCAGCAAAAGAATTCTGGTTTTCGGCGAAGTGATGATATGTTTACTTTCCATGGACCAGGGAAATCAGTATTTGGAACACCCACTTTAGAGACAGCAAACAAGAATCATGAGACAGATGGAGGAAGTGCCCATGGGGATGATGATGATGATGGTCCTCACTTTGAGCCTGTAGTACCTCTTCCTGATAAGATTGAAGTAAAAACTGGTGAGGAAGATGAAGAAGAATTCTTTTGCAACCGTGCGAAATTGTTCCGTTTTGATGTAGAATCCAAAGAATGGAAGGAACGTGGGATTGGCAATGTAAAAATACTGAGGCATAAAACATCTGGTAAAATTCGCCTTCTAATGAGACGAGAGCAAGTGTTGAAAATCTGTGCAAATCATTACATCAGTCCAGATATGAAATTGACACCAAATGCTGGATCAGACAAATCTTTTGTATGGCATGCCCTTGATTATGCAGATGAGTTGCCAAAACCAGAACAACTTGCTATTAGGTTCAAAACTCCTGAGGAAGCAGCACTTTTTAAGTGCAAGTTTGAAGAAGC
The DNA here is from genome assembly GCF_000951035.1 of Colobus angolensis palliatus. NCBI lineage: Eukaryota > Metazoa > Chordata > Mammalia > Primates > Cercopithecidae > Colobus > Colobus angolensis. Next base: position 955,968 of record NW_012119066.1, on the reverse strand, counting down.
CCAGAGCATTTTAAAAGCCCCAGGAACAAATGTAGCCACAGCATCAAATCAGGCTATCAGAATTGTAAAAGAACCCACAAGTCATAACAAGGATATTTGCAAATCTGATGCTGGAAACATGAATTTTGAATTTCAAGTTGGAAAGAAAGAAGGGTCTTGGTGGCATTGTAACAGCTGCTCATTAAAGAATGCTGCAGCTGCTAAGAAATGTGTATCATGCCAAAATCTAAACCCAAGCAATAAAGAACTCGTTGGCCCACCATTATCTGAAACTGTTTTTACTCCTAAAACTGGCCCAGAGAATGCTCAAGATCGATTTGCACTGATGACTCCAAAGAAAGAAGGTCACTGGGATTGTAGTATTTGTTTAGTAAGAAACGAACCTACTGTATCTAGGTGCATTGCGTGTCAGAATACAAAATCTGCTAACAAAAGTGGATCTTCATTTGTTCATCAAGCTTCATTTACATTTGGCCAGGGAGATCTTCCTAAACCTGTTAACAGTGACTTCAGATCTGTTTTTTCTACAAAGGAAGGACAGTGGGAGTGCAGTGTATGTTTGGTACAGAATGAGGGGAGCTCTACAAAATGTGCTGCTTGTCTGAATCCGAGAAAACAGAGTCTACCTGCTACTGCTATTCCAACACGTGCCTCTTTTAAGTTTGGTACTTCAGAGATCAGTAAAACTCCAAAGAGTGGATTTGAGGACATGTTTGCTAAGAAGGAAGGACAGTGGGATTGCAGTTCATGCTTAGTACGAAATGAAGCAAATGCTACAAAATGTGTTGCTTGTCAGTGTCCAAGTAAACAAAATCAAACAACTGCAATTTCAACACCTGCCTCTTCGGAGGTAAGCAAGGCACCAAAGAGTGGATTTGAAGGAATGTTCATCAAGAAAGGACAGTGGGATTGTAGTGTTTGCTGTGTACAAAATGAGAGTTCTTCCTTAACATGTGTGGCTTGTGATGCCTCTAAACCAACTCATAAACCTATTGCAGAAGCTCCTTCAGCTTTCACATTGGGCTCAGAAATGAAGTTGCATGACTCTTCTGGAAGTCAGGTGGGAACAGGATTTAAAAGTAATTTCTCAGAAAAAGCTTTTAAGTTTGGCAATACAGAGCAAGGATTCAAATTTGGGCATGTAGATCAAGAAAATTCACCTTCATTTATGTTTCAGGGTTCTTCTAATACAGAATTTAAGTCAACCAAGGAAGGATTTTCCATCCCTGTGTCTGCTGATGGATTTAAATTTGGCATTTCGGAACCAGGGAATCAAGAAAAGAAAAGTGAAAAGCCTCTTGAAAATGATTCTGGCTTCCAGGCTCAGGATATTAGTAGCCAGAAGAATGGTGATGGTGTGAATTTTGGTCAAACAAGTAGCACTTTTACATTTGCAGATCTTGCAAAATCAACCTCAGGAGAAGGATTTCAGTTTGACAAAAAAGACCCCAATTTCAAGGGATTTTCAGGTGCTGGAGAAAAATTATTCTCATCACAATGTGGTAAAATGGCCGATAAAGCAAACACTTCTGGTGACTTTGAGAAAGATGATGATGCCTATAAGACTGAGGACAGCGATGACATCCATTTTGAACCAGTAGTTCAAATGCCTGAAAAAGTAGAACTTGTAACAGGAGAAGAAGACGAAAAAGTTCTGTATTCACAGCGGGTAAAACTGTTTAGGTTTGATGCTGAGATAAGTCAGTGGAAAGAAAGGGGCTTGGGGAACTTAAAAATTCTCAGAAATGAGGTCAATGGCAAACTAAGAATGCTGATGCGAAGAGAACAAGTACTAAAAGTGTGTGCTAATCATTGGATAACGACTACGATGAATCTGAAGCCTCTCTCTGGATCAGACAGAGCATGGATGTGGTTAGCCAGTGATTTCTCTGATGGTGATGCCAAACTAGAGCAGTTGGCAGCAAAATTTAAAACACCGGAGCTGGCTGAAGAATTCAAGCAGAAGTTTGAGGAGTGCCAGCGGCTTCTGTTAGACATACCACTTCAAACTCCCCATAAACTTGTAGATACTGGCAGAGCTGCCAAGTTAATACAGAGAGCTGAAGAAATGAAGAGTGGACTGAAAGATTTCAAGACATTTTTGACAAATGATCAAACAAAAGTCACTGAAGAAGAGAATAAGAATTCAGGTACAGGTTCTGCCAGTGCCTCAGACACAACAATAAAACCCAATCCCGAAAACACTGGGCCGACATTAGAATGGGATAACTATGATTTAAGGGAAGATGCTTTGGATGATAGTGTTAGTAGTAGCTCAGTACATGCTTCTCCATTGGCAAGTAGCCCTGTGAGAAAAAATCTTTTCCGCTTTGGTGAGTCAACAACAGGATTTAACTTCAGTTTTAAATCTGCTTTGAGTCCATCTAAGTCTCCTGCCAAGTTGAATCAGAGTGGGACATCAGTTGGCACTGATGAAGAATCTGATGTTACTCAAGAAGAAGAGAGAGATGGACAGTACTTTGAACCTGTTGTTCCTTTACCTGATCTAGTTGAAGTATCCAGTGGTGAGGAAAATGAACAAGTTGTTTTTAGTCACAGGGCAAAACTCTACAGATACGATAAAGATGTTGGTCAGTGGAAAGAAAGGGGCATTGGTGATATAAAGATTTTACAGAATTATGATAATAAGCAAGTTCGTATAGTGATGAGAAGGGACCAAGTATTAAAACTTTGTGCCAATCACAGAATAACTCCAGACATGACTTTGCAAAATATGAAAGGGACAGAAAGAGTATGGGTGTGGACTGCATGTGATTTTGCAGATGGAGAAAGAAAAGTAGAGTTTTTAGCTGTTCGTTTTAAACTACAGGATGTTGCAGACTCATTTAAGAAAATTTTTGATGAAGCAAAAACAGCCCAGGAAAAAGATTCTTTGATAACACCTCATGTTTCTCGGTCAGGCACTCCCAGAGAGTCACCATGTGGCAAAATTGCTGTAGCTGTATTAGAAGAGACCACAAGAGACAGGACAGATGTTATTCAGGGTGATGATGTAGCAGATGCAACTTCAGAAGTTGAAGTGTCTAGCACATCTGAAACAACAACAAAAGCAGTGGTTTCTCCTCCAAAGTTTGTATTTGGTTCAGAGTCTGTTAAAAGCATTTTTAGTAGTGAAAAATCAAAACCATTTGCATTTGGCAACAGTTCAGCCACTGGGTCTTTGTTTGGATTTAGTTTTAATGCACCTTTGAAAAGTAACAATAGCGAAACGAGTTCAGTAGCCCAGAGTGGATCTGAAAGCAAAGTGGAACCTAACAAATGTGAACTGTCAAAGAACTCTGATATCGAACAGTCTTCAGATAGCAAAGTCAAAAATCTCTTTGCTTCCTTTCCAATGGAAGAATCTTCAAGCAATTACACATTTAAAACACCAGAAAAGGGTAAGTACTTTGTTGTTAAAGTTAAGCACAGTTTTTCTTTTAATGTTTAGCTTGATGCACTCTTTGTAGGATACTAATGTTGGGATATAAACGATGCTTTGTGAACACCCCCAAAATATTTGAGCAATATATTTTTCTCCCTTAATAAGTTCATGGTAAGGTTTCAAAGAGCAACAGAACTTAGTTTAAGACATTTCAGTAACTGGAAGATACTTCTGTCATGCTAGGGCAGAGCAAAAGAACTCAGTACAGTGTACGGACTCATGCTTGAATCATGCGCGTTAACGTGAGTCTTTCTTTAAAGTTTTCATTTTCATTTGTTCAGTTTGTCATTCAGAAAACATGATATTGAGGCCGGGCACAGTGGCTCACACCTAGAATCCTAGCATTGGGAGGTTGAAGTGGGCAGATCACTTAAGCTCAGGAGTTCAAGACCAGCCTGGCCAATGTGGTGAAACCCTGTTTCTACTGAAAATACAAAAATTAGCCGGGCATGGTGGTGCGTGCCTATAATTAGCAGCTACTCAGGAGGCTGAGGCAGGAGGATCACTTGAGCACAGGAGATGGAGGTAGCAGTGAGCTGAAATCATGCCACTGCACTCCAGCCTGGCTGGGTGACAGAGTGAGACTTTGTCTCAAAAAAAAAAAAAAAGAACATGATACTGAGATGTTCTCATTTTATATGTTGTATGTTAGTCTTGCTCATTTATTAAATGAGCGAAGAATGAAACTACAGGGGTAAATGAATATATAAGACAATCAGATTGGTGATATAAATTGAGGGATTCTGGCTTTTTATGTTTTAAAAGCATATTCATTTTGTTTCCCAAAATGTTAAAAAATGAAATATTCTTTATTTTCTAGGATTTAATTTTAGCCTTTTTAAATCTAATCCCATGGCCTTTTGGACTAGCACCCCTTCCTCACAGCCTGAGAGCAAAGGTATAGAACTAGCATTCTCAGTATGAGATAACAGCAGTTGTTAGCAGCTGGTAGCCCATAGCAAAGTATTAATAACTGTGGCTGTATGAAATTAAGTACTTAACACTACAACATGCATGTTAAAGAATGCCAGTTTAGGCAAAGTACCTTTTGACTGGTGGCATGACATCTTTTATTGCTGGTTTGTTTTTTAAAATATACTGGGATGCTGATTTGTAATGTACTTCATTACTCTGTTATTTCAAGTCTGCTCAATGAAGACCTATGTTTTATCTAATGTTTATCTTTAGCCACTAACGTCTGCCAGTATTCAAATGTATTGGCAACGGCATGTATACAATATGGAAGAGTGTCCTTGTAGGGCTGTTCTTTTGTACATGGTTTAGAAAAATGTTGTACTTGAAAATGGACCCCATTTGTAACAGCCAGCATTCTACAGCTTGTGTATTATATATGTTGCACAGATCATTTTTAGAAGTGTGGCTACTAGAGTGGAACAAGAAGTGGGATCTGTTGAAGGCCTAGAACAGGTTAGGGAAGTGAAATCTCACCATTAGTGACCAGTAACACATCTTAGCCATGCCAAACAAGTACAATGATAAAGTAACAATCTCTGATTTTATTTTAAGTATACCAGTTTTATTACTGGCTAAGGTAGCTCTTAATCTTGTATTTTTAAAGATACAGTCTTTGAGAAATATGAACAGTGTGAACTTAAAAGTGGATGTATACTTACGTACAGTTTCTATGAGCTCTAGGTTAGGAATCCCTGACCTAAGAACGAATGTGTCTATACACTACTGTAGAACAAAGAGCCTTATTCTGTTTTGAATCTGATAATGTCATTGTCCCAAGGGACCTTAGAAATGAAGACTTTAGACATGAGTAAACTGAAGCCAAGAGAAGCTATCTCATTTACCCAAGGTGTCTTTACTGAGTAATAGCAGAAGTGGAACAAGAACCTTTATCTTACGTTGTACTGTTATTTCTCCTAGCTAGGAAATGATAAGTTTTTGTTCATAATGAAGGAGAAGGACAAATTTAACATTGTGAAAGGAAGGGCACTGGTTCTCCAGAGCAGTGTCATCCAATAGAAATAAAATATAACCCGTGTATGTCATTTAAAATTGTCATTTGGTGCAGGCTTGTGCCTATAATCCCAGCTACTTGAGAGGCTGAGGCAGAGGGATCACTTGAGCCCACAAGTTCCAGGCTTCAGTAAACTATGATCATATTACTACACTCCAGCTCTGAGTGACAAAGCAAGATGACATCTCAAATAAATTAAATAAATAAATTTTCTAGTAGCCATATTAAAAAGAATAAAAAGAAACAGTAAAAGAGAAACAGATGAAAGTAATTTTATTGATATATTTGATTTCACTCATGATATCCAAAATATCATTTTAACTTCTAATTAACATAAAAATTAATATTTTACATTATTGTTTTTCACCAAGTCTTCAAAATCCAGTGTGTGTGTTTACACTTACTATTAGCATGTCTTGAATTGGACTAGCCACCTTGTAAGGTTTTAATAGAATGTCGCTATGCTACCATATTGGACAGCATAGCTCTCAGAATGTTTCCCTGTCACCGGTTGGTATACATGGCGTGCTTCTTGACCGGCTTACTTTATTAAAACTCCTTTAGCCAGAAATTCTTCTTTACATTAATAGATCAGAACAGGTTGCATATGGAAGTTTTTTCTCGTTCTAATTTTTTTGCCCTTTGCATTGATGGTGGCTGGAGATGGGTGGTTTTCAGCCATATGAATGGTCTTAGATTTTATAGTGTTAGTTACCCATAGAGTAACAGTTTTTATTTAATTTTATCTAGTATCATGCTTGAATGTAGACAAAGTAGATGCAACTCTAATCACCTTCCATTCTTGGCAATTGTTAACTTTCCTTACAGGAACTAATTACAGTTGGCTTTGGATTAGTTTCATATGTCTACTAATACTTGCTTATGTTTTCTTTAAGATGTTTTTTAGTTGCTGCAAATGCATGGATATTTTCATAAACCTACTGTATGCTAAGTATAGTTAGGCAACACTTTCAAATTTTTAACCTTTTTAAATTCTAGAAATTAGTAGTAATTCTTTTCAATAACTATTATGTAAACACAAGACTTTTTTGTTTTCTTTGGTTTTAAGTAGATTCTATGTTCACTAAGGGTTTTTGGTAGAACACTAAATCAGGATGCTAATTCTAATTCATGATTATCGTACCTCTCTGCATCAAAGTATATTTATTTTTTATCAGTGTGCTGTTTTAACCTGCAGACAAGTTCTATGGTTTTTATTTTCAGTTAGAGTATTAATGTCAATACCTAATACCTTATCTTTGTCAATTTTTTTGACTGGTGTTACAGCAAAAGAGAAGAAAAAACCTGAGGATTCTCCCTCAGATGATGATGTTCTCATTGTATATGAACTAACTCCAACCGCTGAGCAGAAAGCCCTTGCAACCAAACTGAAACTTCCTCCAACTTTCTTCTGCTACAAGAATAGACCAGATTATGTTAGTGAAGAAGAGGAGGATGGTAAACTTTTGTTATTTCAAAAACACTGTGTTCCTGCTAATCCTAGTAAAATTGGGAGTGTGGTGTAATTATTTTAAGCCTGCCTCTTAGAACCTTTTCACTAATATCCTTGCAGGTATATTCACCCTAAATGTATGTGTAAGTGGTCAATGGATATAAGGATCAAAAGGACTGTGATCATTGAGCAAGCATTTTTTGGATGGCTAATGTGCCAGGCACATGTTTTGAGGGGATTTAAAATAATCATAATTTTGCTAGAGTCTTAAAGATGTGGAAGAGAGAGATAAGGCAGACAAGGTTCCAGTGGAAAACTTTGTATACCATTTTTTAAGCTGGGCAGTTAAATAAAAGTCTCAATAGAATCAGTTGGACAGTGGTATACAGTATTGGGTTACGGGACAAAGATTGGGAGATGAGTTAAAATGAGAGCAGCTCAAACAAGATGAGAGGCTGAGCTAAAGCTCTAGGAGTAAGAGAGGTATTAAGGACATAAAATTGGCAAAATTGACTGCAGTTCAAATGGGGAGAGGGAGAAAGGGTGAAGTTGGAGATAGTCCCTAAGCAACGAAAACTCCCCCAAATTAACTAGAAATTCTTTTAATCAATTGTATTTTAAGATGAAGATTTCAAAACAGCTGTCAAGAAACTTAATGGAAAACTGTATTTGGATGGCTCAGAAAAATGTAGACCCTTGGAAGAAAATACAGCAGGTATGTTAAATCTAAAGGACATTTATACTGCTTTTAACAAGTCTTCTATTTAGAAGGAATAACCTAGTCTGATAATTTCTGTAATTACCAATTTTACTATGCCCATGGTGATTTAAAATACTTTAACATTAGGTGAAAAATATTCTTTTCTGGGTGGTCCTTGTTTTTCATTAGCATGTACAGGTCTTGTTACCTGGGTCTGTAGATTATATCGATGACTACCATTGTTGTAGAGAAGTTGGGCTTCATCTAATTTCGTTTGCTTGTGTTGTACTGATTTTTCAGATAATGAGAAAGAATGTATTATTGTTTGGGAAAAGAAACCAACAGTTGAAGAGAAGGCAAAAGCAGATACGTTAAAACTTCCACCTACATTTTTTTGTGGAGTCTGTAGTGATACTGATGAAGACAACGGAAAAGGGGAAGACTTTCAATCAGAGCTTCAAAAAGTTCAGGAAGCTCAAGTAAGAATATCTCTAATAAATTTTCCTTTTAGTTCCATTGCTTTTGTTGATGCAGTAAACTTTAGAATGTTCTTATTTGTTTATTTTTGAGACAGAATTTCACTCTTGTTGCCCAGGCTGGAGTGTAATGGCATGCTCGTGGCTCACTGCAGCCTCTACCTCCCAGGTTCAAGTGAATCTCCTGCCTCAGCCTCATGAGTAGTTGGGATTACAGGCACTTGCCACCATGCCTGGCTAATTTTTGTATTTTTAGTAGAGACGGGGTTTCACCATGTTGGGCAGGCTGGTCTCGAACTCCAGACCTCAGGTGATCCACCCGCCTGGGCCTCCCAAAGTGCTGAGATTATAGGTGTGAGCCACTGCGCCTGACCTAGAATGTTCTTACCAAATAGTAATAATGGGTTGTGGCTACTAAATGGGTTGAGGGGTCTAGACTAATCAGCTATGGCCAGGAAATAAGGAATTTTAGTTTTGTTCTACACAAGAGCTATATGCCAAAAGCCACACAACACTGATGAAATAAAAAATCTAAATTAATGGAAAAGTATACTGTTCCTGGATTGGAAAACTCAAAATAACTAGAATATCAGTTTTCCAAAATTAATCTATAGATTTAATATAATACCAGTCAAAACCCCTCCAGGAATTTTTTCTTTTCTTTTTTTTTTTTTTTTTGGTGAGATGGAGTCTTGCTCTGTCGCCAAGCTGGAGTGCAGTGGGGCAATCTCTGCTCACCTCAACCTCTGCCTCCCAAGTTCAAGTGATTCTCCTGCCTCAGCCTCCTGAGCAGCTGGGACTATAGGAACGCGCCACCATGCCCAGCTAATTTTTGTATTTTTTAAGTAGAGACAGGGTTTCACCATGTTGACCAGGATGGTCTCGATCTCTTGACCTTGTGATCCACCTGCCTCGGCCTCCCAAAGTGCTGGGATTACAGGCGTGAACCACCGCCCCCGGCCAGGAAATCTTTATGGATATGCATAAGTGAATTCTAAAATTTCTATGGAAAGAAAAGTTTATACATTTGTTATAGTTGATGAATCTACACTGATAAATCATCACCTAACATTTTTACCTTTTTGTCAAAAATTTTAACTATTGATACAATTGTGATTCTTTTTATTAAATCTGTGAATGACACTGCATTTTCAAATGATCAGAAAATTAACTTTGCATTCTAGGGTAAACCTCACTTGGTCAGGGTATAATTTTCATATGTGGTTGCATTCAATTTGCATAAATCTTGTTATAAATTTTTGGGTTTATATTTATCAGGATACTTGTAGTTTTCTGAAACTGTCTTTGTTTTCCATGTAAGAGTAATGCTGGTTGGGCTCAGTGATGTGTGTGTGTAGTCCCAGCTATTTGGGAGGCTGAGGAGTAGGAGGATTGCTTGGGAGTCCAGGAGTTCCAGGCTGCAGTGCACTATGATTGTGCCTGTGTATAGCCACTGCTCTCCAGCCTGGACGACAACATAGTGAAACCACCTCTTAAAAAAATGATAATACTGGTGTCATAAAATGAATTGAGAAGCATTTTCTGTATTGCTGTTTTCTGGAAGAGAATGTGTTGACTTGGTGCCATTTTCCCTTTAAATGTTGAGCTGTTTTCACCAATGAAACCATGTGTCTGGAGTTTTCTTAAATTTTAAAAAATACTGTTTATTTCTCTTCTTTATTATTTCCTTCTTTCCTTCTTGCCTTGGGTTTATTTTGCTCTTTTGTCTAGTTTCTTTTTTTTTTTTTGCTTTTGAGACAGAGTCTCGCTCTGTCTCTCAGGCTGGAGTGCAGTGGCATGATCTCAGTTCACTGCAACCTCCGCCTCCTGGGTTCAAGCAATTCTCGTGTCTCAGCCACCTGAGTAGCTGGGATTATAGGCGTGGCTAATTTTTGTATTTTTAGTAGAGACGGGGTTTCACCATGGTGGTCAGGCTGATCTCGAACTCCTGACTTCAAATGATCCTCCTGCCCTGGCCTCCCAAAGTGCTGGGATTGCAGGCGTGAGCCACTGTGCCTGGCCTAGTTTCTTAATTTAAAAAAAACTTAAATTATGAATTTAAGATCATTCTTTATTTCTAGTATAAGTATTTAATACTGTAAGTTTCCTTCTAAGCAGTTCCTATCTGCAACTGGCAAGTTTTAATATGTGGTATTTTCTCTTTCATGCAGTTCGAAATGTTTTATTTTCCTTGAGACATTCTTTGTGATCTGTACATTAGATGCTACTGTGCCATTTCCAAATATTTGGTGATTTTCCTTCCGTATATCTTTCTCTTAATGATTTCTAGTTTAATCCCTTTTGGTTTATGAAAACATTTTGAATAATTTCAGTTCTCATAAATGTTGTGAGGTCTGTCTTGGTGAATGTCTCATGTGTACTTGAGAAGAGAGTAGAGTCTGTTGTTTTGTTGACATTGTGCCATTGGCAGTTCCAGTTTTTTCTGGCTGCTGTAGCACCCAGGCTGGGTTATAGGAGTGGCAGAAAAACTCCATGTGGATCTTAACCTCTAGATTCTCTCTCTGGTCCCAAGGTCCTTTTTCTTCCTGTTTTTATCCACCTTTCCAAGGCTTCTTAGAGGTGCTCTGTAGGTTTCAGTCTAGGCTTCTAGTTGTAGGTTTTGAGGAGAGATAGGGTGAAGTGTGTTTATTCTATCTTCTCCAGAAGCCCAAGTTCTCAGTTCCCTTTGAAATAGATCATATAGTCATTTTTGTAATTTAGCATTTAAGTGGCATAGTATTTTGTGCCTTCCTCTTTGCAGAAATCTCAGACAGAAGAAATAACTAGCACAACTGACAGTGTATATACAGGTGGGACCGAAGTGATGGTACCTTCTTTCTGTAAATCTGAAGAACCTGATTCTAACACCAAATCCATTAGTTCACCATCTGTTTCCTCTGAAACCATGGACAAACCTGTAGATTTGTCAACTAGAAAGGAACTTGATACAGAATCTACAAGCCAAGGTAAAACTTGATATATGTTTATCATGTATTAAATAAGGGACACCTTATTTATCTTTGAGAAGATAGACTTTTAAAGGCAGATCCTGAAAACTCCCTTTAAAACAAATTTTGATGTGTATATAAAGGGGCATCTTAGTAGTAGTAGTAATAATAATAATCAGAAAAATTGTCTTGCCAACAAATATGTTTTTATTGATAGAGTTGTTATTAGGGAAATACAAAGCATTATGACTCTGATCTATTTTCCTGAGTTTTAAAGACAAGAGTGTTGTTACATGTAATTTCCTTTGTGATAGTGTTTTCATTTAAATATTGTTTGAATTATATTATCACTCAAGCATATTCAAAGTGTTTTAATTATGAAGAAATTATAGAAATATAATAGGGATTTAAGAAAGTTTTATGGTACTATTTAATGTTTCTTATTTTCTCTAATAGTTTCAAAGCTTGCTAAATGAATTATTCAGTTACAGTAACATTTGGTATTGCTTTCTCCTTTTCATTTTGATTTCGGGGATGGAAGTGGGAAGTTTAAGTTGTATTGCTTTGTGTACATTACCTACTTTTAAAAAAAGAAATAGCCTCCAGTGTCACAAATACTACATTTATAGGCATTTGAGAGTCTTAATGTGCTAAAAGAAGACGACGACTCCATACCTAAAGCCTCATATATTTTCATATGAGGAAAATAAGGCATGGGGCTTTCAGAGATCATGCAGCTTCACATTAGCAGAATTAAGAGAAGACCCCAAAAGTCCTTATGACGAAGTGTAAATGAGACATTTGGTTTTTATGAGCTTATTTATAGTACAGAACACAAAAAGTTTTTATACAGATGTGTCCTAAAACCCTGCCTCTGATTGAATGCTTGCTTTGGAGTATAGTAGGTTCCATAGAGCAGAAACTGTAGTTTATTATCTGGCTGAATATAGATAGCTCTACATCTCATTTATAAAAAATAAGTTTTGGCATGCTTTTGGTGTGGTATTGTAGTATTCTTTGTGAATAGCACCTGTAAAATTAGTAATACTGAAGCAGCTCAGAATTGGATGTATTTTGTAACTTGTCAGAATTGAAATAACTTCCCTCATCCCAGAGTATACAGGGCTGTCCTGTTCTCTCTAGGTCCTGGGTAAAGCTTTGATATTCAGCACAAATGAAATAGTAAATTGTTCTTTTTCTTTTGCTAGGGGAAAGCAAACTAGTTTCATTTGGATTTGGAAGTAGCACAGGGCTCTCATTTGCAGACTTGGCTTCCAGTAATTCTGGAGAGTTTGCTTTTGGTTCTAAAGGTAAGATGAAGAGGAGAGACTTTTAATGACATTGTTACAGAATCAAGCACAACTGAAAAACTAGTTTTTTGTTGCAGTATGTAACTAAATTAGAAGTTTCTTCCCTTACCCCTCAGTTTGTTTAGTGTTTTAATAATGAAGGGCTTCTACACTTTATTATTTTTTGACATCAACATAATCATAAGAATTTTCTCTAAATTTTATATAAGCCATGCTGATAGTCCTCCCCATTCTGAAATGCAGAACCATTTTTGAGCTTTGGAATGACTCTGACTTTGGTCATTATTCTCTTAACTGTACTTTCAGATTTGATTTGTTAATATTTCAGGATTTGTGAGTTTATTACTTTTTAATGATATGATTTTGTAGTTTTCTGTACTATCTTTGGATTTCAGTATTAGGGTTGTACTAATTTATTGTGCTAAGTTTATAATTGGTGTGTTTGCCCATCTTCTTTAGTGGAGTTTCTATTTTTAATCCATTTTGGTAACATTTCTAGAAAATAATCCATTTCCCTGATTGTATCAGGTTTACCAGTATAAGACCATTCATTGTATTTTCTTATTCTTGTAATATCTTTCACATTGCTCTTTATAGCACCACTTAAATAGTTCTAGTACAAGGTGTTTGATTTATGGAATACATTTTATTGAGGATATATGCTTAAATGATTAATGCAGTTCAGAATTTCTGTTCTTTCCTCCTCCATATTTGCACTTTTTTTCACAGCTCCTGCCACCTGTAGAAACACCTAAAAGTTTTAGAAATTACCTTCAGATATGATGTTATGTTGGAATTCGTGGGCTTCACTGATGTTACTTTTGTTTTAATTTATTAAATAGCCTGAAATCAAAGGGTAATGTGTCAGCAAATAAGCAATATAGTAGGTACACTTACACAAAAAAATCCCAAATAAAAATAGATAGGCTCCTTGTTAATCAGTGTAGCCTTTTTTGAAGTATTAGGTCAGTATTGGACACTAAAGTGTAAAGTAGAAAATACTCACATATCAGGAGGAAAACCATGCCTAAATAAGCCTTATGCATTGACATTGACTTCTCACTACCACTTGTCATTTTTAGTGAGATTATTCACCAAGCTGTTGTGTATTGAATGCTTACTTTAGTTAATTTAGATTGTGCTTGTTAAAAATAGTATTTGAAACTGTAAATGCCCTGCAGTCAGTTTTGTTTGTATCCATAGGTTTTCATAGGGAATCTTTATACTTTTGTTAATTTCCAGATAATTTAGAGATTCAATCTTATTTTCTCTAATGTCTCAAAGCTTGCTGAATTATTCACTTACAGTAACATCACTGTAGACCCTGTTATGACCTGTGAGACCCAGATACTGATATATTACACATATTTTTACAAATGGTTGATTCTAATGTGTTCCCAGGGTAGAGAACCACTATTTTAAAAGAATTTTGAATTCCTCTGCCAATGTCCCTTGGGGTTATTTTTTAAATTTTTGCTTTCGACAAAAAGTTGCTGAACAATTGTGTGTTTTTTTATTTCTGTTTTTGAGACAGGATATCACTCTGTTGCCCAGGCTGGAGTGCAGTGGCATGAACACAGCTCACTGCTGCCTTGACCTCTTGGGCCCTTCGGTAGTCCTTCCACCTCAGCCTGCCAAGTAGCTGGGACCACAGGTGTGTACCACCATGCCTAGCTAATTTTTGCATTTTTTGTAGAGACAGAGGTCTCACTATGTTGCCCAGGCTGTTCTCAAACTCCTGGGCTCAAGCAGTCCTCCCACCTTGGCCCTGCAAAGTGCTGGGATTATAGGCATGAGCCACTGCACCTGGCCCTGAACAGTTATTTTTGAGCTCCCAAGTTGGTATCTCATCCAGATCAGTGGTTACTGGTCTCAGGAAGTCCCTATGCAACCTGTGATTTTTGTTCTCAGATCATTCCTTTGCAATACAATTGTTTTATGTCCTTAAGAATTTTTGTCTTTCTGTCTCTTTTTTTTTTTTTTGAGACGATCACTCTTGTTACCCAGGCTGGAGTGCAGTGGCGCAGATCTCAGCTTACTGCAACCTCTGCTTGCTAGGATCAAATGATTCTCCTGCCTCATCCTCCTGAGTAGCTGGGATTACAGGTGTGTGCTGCAACACCCCGCTAATTCTTTTAGAATTTTTAGTAGAGATGGGGTTTCACCATGTTGGCCAGGCTCGTCTCGAACTCCTGACCTCAAGTGATCAGCCCGCCTTGGCCTCCTGAAGTGCTGGCATTACAGGTGTGGAGCCACCACACCCGGCCCTCCCTCTCTCCTCTTTAAAAACATTTTTTCCCCCTCCATTAAATCCTTCTTAAAGAGATTTTTTTATTGTATTCTTTAAGATACTGAGTTATGGACCCTGTGACATTTTTGTCTTTCTTAAGAGTTTTTTAGCAGAAGGTGTAGGGTTCTTTAAGACAGTGATTCAGCAAGTGATGAAAAGTTGAGAGGTGTTTCTTTCCTCTAAGATAGTGGGGACTTGGTCATCTAAATTGAGGTGTGGGATGGAGAAGTTTCTAGTTCTCACCTTCTTGCAGGTATGCAAGAGAGAGACCATCATTGTTCCCCCACACAGAAGTAGGATGTTTAACAGTCTAATACCCTTTGGGCAGTTGAAGTCAGTGAGGTTCTCCCAAGGCTGCTATCCACCAGCCCAGCCAAGAAATGTACATTCCAGCACTAGCTTCTTCAGGAAGAAGTAGAGACGCAGAAATTATAAACATGTTTAGGCCATTGTGGCTAATTTGGAAGTAGCAGGTTTGGCCTGCTGAGCTAAGTTTACAAAATTTCAAGGTGAGTACCTGAAATTTTAGAAGTAGGTAAAGAACTTAACTTCTTTACTGGAAGTCCTTGTGTAGTTTAGTATTACGAAGTTTATCCAAGGCAGTGACAGTCTTATCTTTGTATCTCTAAGCATAAACAATAACAAATGTACTCTGTACTCCCAGTATGGTTTTTTTTTTTTTTTTTTGTGACAGTCTTGCTCTGTCACCCAAGCTGGAATACAGTGACATGATCTCTGCCATTGCAACCTCTGCCACCAAAGTTCAAGTGATTCTCCTGCCTTAGCCTCCTGAGTAGCCGGGATTACAGGCACCCGCCACCATGCCCGGCTAATTTTTTTTTTTTTTTTAAGACACAGTCTTGCTGTTGCCCAGGCTGGAGTGCAGTGGGGCGATAGCGGATCACTGCAACCTCTGCCTCTCAAGTTCAAGCGATTCTCCTGCCTCAGCCCTCCTGAGTAGCTGGGATTACAGTCACCCACAACCACACACCGCTAACTTCTTCTTTTTTTTTTAAAGACAGAATCTTGCTCTATTGCCTAGGCTGGACTGCAGTGGGACGATCTCGGCTCACTGCAACCTCCACCTCTCAGGTTCAAGCGATTCTTCTGCCTCAGCCTCCCAAGTAGGGAGGACCACAGGCGCATACCACCACGCCTGGCTTTTTTTTTTTTGAGACGGAGTTTCCCTCTTATTGCCCAGGCTAGAGTACAGTGGCGCCATCTCGGCTCACTGCAACCTCCATCTCCTGGGTTCAAGTGATTCTCCTGCCTCAGCCTCCTGAGTAGCTGGGATTATAAGCATGTGCCACCATGCCCAGCTAATTTTGTATTTTTAGTAGAGATGGGGTTTCTCCATGTTGGTCAGATTGGTTTTGAACTCCTGACCTCAGGCGATCCGCTCACCTTGGCCTCCCAAAGTGCTGGGATTACAGGCATGAGCCACTGTGCCTGGCCTAATTTTTGTATTATTAGAAGAGATAGGGTTTCACCATGTTGGCTATGGTCTGGTCTGGAACCCCTGACCTCAGGTGACCTTGGCCTCCCAAAGTGCTGGGATTACAGGCGTGAGGAATTTACTAGAATAATATAGTTTTAAACTTTTAAAATTGATGTACATATTACATCATCGGGAATTAGAAGGATTGATAAAATAAGGGGGGGATGAAAAATGTAAAAAATAGATACTAGTGTTTAAATATCTTGATTTATTCATCAGATAAAAATTTCCAATGGGCAAATACTGGAGCGGCTGTGTTTGGAACACAGTCAATTGGAACCCAGTCAATCGGTAAAGTTGGTGAAGATGAAGATGGTAGTGATGAAGAAGTAGTTCATAACGAAGATATCCATTTTGAACCAATAGTGTCACTACCAGAGGTAAATGTTAAGGAATTAAACTTTTACTAATAACTTATTTTTCATTTTTAAGTTTAAAACTTACCCTGGCTTGATCTGTCAGCGTATCATTGTTTGCATTTAAGAATGTTTATAGTTTGAAATGGAAGCTCTATTTATTAGATGTCTAGCCTTTAAGTATAAATTATCTTTTTGCAGTTTTTACATAAATATTGGTTTGTAAATTCTATATGTAATTTTTGGGAAGAAATAATTGTTTCGTATGTTTCTAGAATATCATGTTTGTTTTTATAACATGATTCTGGGGAAAAATTAACCTCATACTCACCAAAGTCCTTTCAATAAACATTAATCTGTGTTTTTTGGACAAGAACATTGTTCTAGGAAAATTATTTTGTCATTTTTAACCTCAGTATCTTACATTTCTCTTCAGTAGTACACACTTTTGAAACCTCTGTGTCCTGTGAAGAAAAGCATTTAATTTCCAAAGGGAAAATGAATACTATGTAAAAGAAAATCAGGTCTTTACTCCCTCAGCCACATCAGATGTATTCCTAGCCCTAAGATATATAACCAATTATCATATTAACAAATTCTCTTTGTCATCACAAAGAAAATGCCTTAAAAAAATTTGGATCTTTGAAATTTGTCATGGAATTTATTATAAGCAGCAGCTTATAGAGTATTTCATCTCCTATTATAGGTAGAAGTAAAATCTGGAGAAGAAGATGAAGAAATTTTATTTAAAGAGAGAGCCAAACTTTATAGATGGGATCGGGATGTCAGTCAGTGGAAGGAACGTGGTGTTGGAGATATAAAGATTCTTTGGCATACGATGAAGAATTATTACCGGATCCTTATGAGAAGAGACCAGGTTTTTAAAGTGTGTGCAAACCACGTTATTACTAAAACAATGGAATTAAAGCCCTTAAATGTTTCAAATAATGCTTTAGTTTGGACTGCCTCAGATTATGCTGGTGAGTTTTTACATTCAAATGTACTTTTCATTTTTTGGACTTTTCTAAAATCTATAACAAAACAACTTATAACAGTTATTTTAATACTAAGGTCACTCCTTCCCCTTTCCCTCCTTAATAGATGGAGAAGCAAAAGTAGAACAGCTTGCAGTGAGATTTAAAACTAAAGAAGTAGCTGATTGTTTCAAGAAAACATTTGAAGAATGTCAGCAGAATTTATTGCAACTGCAGAAAGGACATGTATCACTGGCAGCAGAATTATCAAAGGAGACCAATCCTGTGGTGTTTTTTGATGTTTGTGCGGACGGTGAACCTCTAGGGCGGATAACTATGGAGTTATTTTCGAACATTGTTCCTCGGACTGCTGAGAACTTCAGAGCACTGTGCACTGGAGAGAAAGGCTTTGGTTTCAAGAATTCCATTTTTCACAGAGTAATTCCAGATTTTGTTTGCCAAGTAGGTATTAAGTACATACTGCAATTGAAGTCTTAAGAGTTCACCACACTAACGGGAAATTTGGGTGTTTTTCCTGGACCTCATCCTGTAGTTTTGTTTAAGATTTCTTTAGGTTTTCCACACATGGAATCACATGGCATCACTACCCATTCCCTGCTCCTGCCTAAAACTTTCACCCTAAAATAATTTAGGCTGGGCACAATGACTCACACCTGTAATTCCAGCACTTTAGGAGGCCAAGGCAGGCAGGTTGCTTGAGCCCCAGAATTTGAGACCAGCCTGGGCAACGTGGCAAAAATCTCATCTGGACAAAAAATACAGAAATTAGGCGTGATGGTGTGCGTCTGTGGTCCCAGCTACATGGAGGCTGAGGTGGGAGCATCCTGGAAGCCAAGGCTGCAGTGAGCTAGGTTTGCGTCACTGCACTCCATCCTGGGCAACAGAGTGAGACAGCCTGTCTTTTAAAAAAAAAAAAAAAGTCAAATTTTCAGTACTTGAGACCTAGTAGATAGAGACTAAGGGATGGGAAAAACCTTTTCATTTTTCATCTTCTTTCCAACAATATGAATTTCTTAGGTTTCACATTATACTCAGGAAAGCTGGGCTTTAGGATTTATCCTGTAGTGATGAGTTCTGTGTGTATTTTAGTATTTTACTCAGGATTCCTATTAATTGAAAAAATTTTTTAAACTTTTGTTATACATTTTTTTTCAGGGAGGAGATATCACCAAACATGATGGAACAGGCGGACAGTCCATTTATGGAGATAAATTTGCAGATGAAAATTTTGATGTGAAACATAGTGGTCCTGGTTTACTATCCATGGCCAATCGAGGCCAGAATACCAATAATTCTCAATTTTTTATAACACTGAAAAAAGCAGAACATTTGGACTTTAAGCATGTAGTATTTGGGTTTGTTAAGGATGGCATGGATACTGTGAAAAAGATTGAATCATTTGGTTCTCCCAAAGGGTCTGTTTGTCGAAGAATAACTATCACAGAATGTGGACAGATATAAAATCATCGTGTTTCATAGAAAATTTTATCTGTATAAGCAGTTGAATTGAAGCTTAGTTATTACAATTTGATAATTATGTTCAGCTTTTGAAAATGGACGTGTCTGATGTACAAATGTAAAATTGCAGCTTATAGCTGTTGTCACTTTTTAATATGCTATAATTGACCTTGCATGGTGTGAAATAAAAGCTTAAACACTGGTGTGTTTCAGGTGTACTTGTGTTTATGTACTGACATTTGTATTAAAATGGAATAATACTAATCTTGTTAAAAGCAATAGACCTCAAACTATTGAAGGAATATGATATATGCAATTTAATTTTAATTCCTTTTAAGATATTTGGACTTCCTGCATGGATATACTTACCATTTGAATAAAGGGACCACAACTTGGATAATTTTACTTTAGATTTGAAATATATTTGGTAATCTTAACTATTGGTGTACTCATTTATGCATAGAGACTCATTTATGAATGGGTAGAGCCACAGAACGTACAGAGTTAACCAAAGTGCTCTTCTCTAGAATCTTTACACCTCCTGTGTGGTTACAAGTTAACTTTTTAAGTAGCCTACCTTCCTTCCTTAAAATATCTAGCTTCCTGTGCCCTTTCATAGGTATTCAATTAATTTTTACATTTTAAACAAGTTGACTATTTCCTTTAGGGGTTTTGTTTTAAACTTTTCTGTCATCTGTCTCTACTACCTCAGAAACTGCAGCTTGGTTCTGATGATAGAAATTGAATTTTTCCTTGTAGTTATTGTGATAAAGTATGAATATTTTTAGAAAGTCTATGCCATGTTATTTGATTAAAGATTTGCTTTATACAGGATTGTTGCAGTACCTTTTTCTGGTAAATTTTGTAGCAGAAATAAAATGACAATTCATAAGAGCCAATGACATTCAAAAAATTCATTACTTGTGCTTCTGGTTATTCTAAAGGAAGACAATTCAGAGGCAGTAAATGCAAACTGCCGCCTAACTTCCAGAGCTAGTTTCTCAAGTTTGATATACACTGAAAATGTATTTGCAAATGGCTTATATCAAATGTTAGGCAAATTGCTAAAGAAAAGAGGATGTTCTTATTGGCCTACTCGATATGGAACTACAAAGAATCCAGGTAGAACACAAAATTCTGTATATTGCAATTATGAATACTGACTCTCTTCCACCCAAAGAACACATTCTTTCTGGTGAAATTACCTCATTTTATTTAGTGAGGAAAGACAGGTTTATTCCCTGTTTTATGGGGATTTGGAAATAGGGTATCCTAAAGCAAGTAACTGTTCAAAAGAGGGGAGGGATGTTGTGCGAGTAATGAGTGATGGTATACCATCATCATTCCACTCAGCCACAAAGCCAGATACCTGAAATAAACCTACTCAAGAACCATGGATTACATATGTTTACACTAAATATTTCAAATTGGCTTATTTGGAAATCTATGTAATATAAACTGATGTAAAGTGTGTTGTAACTTTTCAGCTGACACAGCTGATGCCTTCGTCATGATTTTAGAATAAATTCTTAACAATGCAAGTGCATTTTAAGAGACTTTTTACAGATTTCTATGCTTTCCTAAAGCATTAAAGTTACAAATTAAAAAGCTTTAAACTTTGACCAAAAATTTGACAAAATGGCATGTAAACTGAGTTTTCTAGTATTAGTATTCCAAAGATGCTTAACAGTGGCTTGTGGCATTTATGAGAAAGTCTTTGTGTCACATTTCAGGAAAGGACTTTGATTTCTCTTTGTTATTTAATCACTGATGTGGTCTAAACCCACGATGATATGTATCTTTCCTTTTAAACTGGATTTTATATTGTCTCATTAAAATCTGCTTAAAGATAGAATAAAGTAATTCATTATTTGTACATCTTAAGTGGTACTTTATGGCAAAAAGTATGGCTTAAGTAATTTTCAGATAATAACTGCTTAAGCATAGATTTTATAAAACTTGGGCATTTGGGAACTTTAATCCAGAAACTTTAGGAGTTATTAGTCCAGAGATGCAGCTGACAGTCACAACTTAGAAAGTAAAATATTACACCACTGTAACTGTATGAATGAGAAAAATGAAGTGGTTGTACAGTTCCCCTCAGTTTTGTTTAACATAGGTTTTCAGGTTGATGTATACTATGGCTAGCACTGTTGTGGGTACTGGCAAAAGCTTTTTTCTTTTCAAAAAACAGAAGTTTGTTTTCAGGGAGCTTACATTCTAATTATTCTTTTTAATACCTGGTTATAACCCATATGGAACACAGGAAAAGTGAGGTAATCTGCAATTTCTATGCTCAGCTTTCCTTTTTTTTTTTTTTTAAGAGATGAGAGTCTTGCTATGTTACCCAGAGTAGATGTTAACTCCCAGGCTCCCTAAGCAGCCAGGATTACACGCGCGCCACCACTCCTGGCTCAGGTATAGTCTTGGTTTTTCTTTTATATGGCAGTTAGCAAAGGCCACTTCTGATGGAACAGGTCTGTGGTGAGCGCAAACGCACACCAAACTTACAGGTTAAATGGAGCTGAAGCGGAGCGCTGCAGGCAGGTGTGGGGCCTCGGTGCCCCTCCACCCGTGGTACCCAGGCGGCAGGGGCGGCACTAGCGCGGGGAGATGCAATACTACTCAAGCTATGAGGTCTGCAGCGACACCACGAGAGACCTGGGGGACGCGCGGTCAAGCCTAGCTGCTTTCTCCGGGTCCTCCAGTTCTGCCCCGCCCCTTCCCTGCGGCCCTGCGTGCCTCTGGGGGCGGGGCCTGGCACGTCGTGACGCACCGCGGCCGCCTGGCGCCGCGGGTTTGATGAACGCGGTTTCCGCGGAGACTGCTGCGGTTGCGGTGTGCTATGGAGCCGAGGGTCGTCAAGCCGCCGGGGCAGGATTTAGTAGTGGAGCGTCTCAAAAGCCGCTACGGACTCGGGAGCAGCTGCCCGGACGAGGTGAAGCCGCCGCTCCGAGGTCCGCGGGTGGGCTCCTGCCGCTGCGGAGCGGCTCACCCCGTTCCCCGCGCAGCCGGCCTGGGGGCGCGCAGCGGCTCTGGTCCCGGCCCCGGCACTCCCGTGGTGGCTGCGGCTCGGGCCTAGTGGAAGCGGGCGGGAGGGGCGGGCGTTGCGGTGCAGGGGTGCAGGGTCGCCACTTATGCCTCTGTGTTCATGGTATACGGGGCATGGTGTGATGTTGGAGAAAGTAATATTCAGCTTTTTTGTTTTTTGCAGTGATGTGAGTGGAGTTGAGAAAACAGTTAACCGTTGAATTGCCTTTTTTTTTTTTTTTTTGAGACGGAGTCTCGCTCTGTCGCCCAGGCTGGAGTGCAGTGGCCGGATCTCAGCTCACTACAAGCTCCGCCTCCCGGGTTTACGCCATTCTCCTGCCTCAGCCTCCTGAGTAGCTGGGACTACAGGCACCCGCCACCGTGTCCGTCTAGTTTTTTGTATTTTTTAGTAGAGACGGGGTTTCACCGTTAGCCAGGATGGTCTCGATCTCCTGACCTCGTGATCCGCCCGTCTCGGCCTCCCAAAGTGCTGGGATTACAGGCTTGAGCCACCGCGCCCGGCCTGAATTGCTTTTTAAAAACGGCTTATTTTGAAATAATTTCAGACTTACTCAAAAGTTGCTGCCGTAGTACCAGTAATTCCCTTGTACCCTCACTTGCATTCACAAATTAGTATTTTGCCACGTTTGCGTTACCATTCGTTCTCTCCCCTTCCCTCCCTACACGCGTTTTTTTCCTTTGAACTATTTGAGGGTAATTTGCAGGCATCATGCCCCTTTACCTCTATAGAAATAACTTGTGTGCTTTTCCTAAGCATAAGGACGTTCTCTTTTAATAACCACAGTAATATTTTCAGGAAATTTAGAATTGATATATTTGGTAATCTTGAGTTCATATGAAATTTCAACAATTATCTCGATAATGCCTTTTATAGGAAAAATTTTTTCCTAGTGCAGATCCAGTCCAAGAACGAGCATTGATTGCATTTGATTGTCCTTTTTGTTGCCTTTAATCTGGAACAGGTTCGCAGCCTTTGTTTTCTATAAGATTGGTTTTTTGAAAGTGTAAGAATTATTTATTGGAATGTTTCTCCATTTGGGTTTATCTTACGGATGCCTCTTCGTTAGATTGATTATGCATTTTTGGCAGGAGCATGAGATGAGTGATGTGTGGTCTGCTATGGGGAGGCACATGATGTTGATTTGTCACATTATTGATGATACTAACTTTGATCACTTGGTTAAGATGGTGTCTACAGGATTTCTCCACTCTAACCTTTGTGATTAATACATAATTTGTGGGGAAATATTTTGAGACAGTAAATTGAGTCTTAGTATACAAATTAAATATCTTTTCTCTTTTTTAGTATGATTTTTCAAATTTTCATCAGTCTAAATGTAAGAGAAGAACTCTAACCTCCCCAGGTAAGCCAGTATTTTTTATATTTGGGGGTTTCAAAAGTTTAATTTGAGGCCGGGCGCGGTGGCTCACGTCTGTAATCCCACCACTTTGGGAGGCCAAGACAGGCGAATCGCCTGAGGTCAGGAGTTCGAGACCAGCCAGGCCAACATGGTGAAATCCCGTCTCTACTAAAAATACAAAAAATTAGCCGAGCTTGGTGGCGGGCGTCTGTAATCCCAGCTGCTGGGAAGGCTGAGGCAGGAGAATCGGTTGAACCTGGGAGGCGGAGGTTGCAGTGAGCCGAGATGGCGCTGCTGCACTCCAGCCTGGGCAACAAGAGCGAAACTCAGTCTCAAAAAAGAAAAAAATAATTTGAGAGAGAAGATTTTAAAACTAGTATTATTTAGACTTGTGGCCAGTGCCAGATATTTTGTGATATATTGTTCTGGTAATCGTTCGTGGTTTATTTGTTGTTGACAGGTGATTTGGATATCTACTCTGGAGATAAAGTTGGTTCATCATTAAAATATTCTGATGAAAGCAAGCATTGTAGAACACCATTGTGCAGCTTATTCAAGCGCGTAAATGTGAATTGGTAAAGTACCCTGAAACTTTACTGTTGCTGCCCCCTCAGTATCTCAAGAAACTGAGAAAGCGAAAAGGGCAGGTTATATTTTTGCTCTTTCCTGAGAACAAGTATAAGGCAGTCTGGAGCCTGCTAAATAGTTGAAGCGAATCACTTAGTAATTTTTACTGAGGATCTCTGTAATAAAAGCATAGACCTAGCATTATATTTAGTGTAGCATAATGGAAAATTATTTATATAATGTAAAAGATGAAAAAATATTTTTATGGTTATTCATCCGGGACCCAAATGCAGACTCTGCTCCCTTTCTTTAAATAAAAATGTTTAGAAAAGGAACTATGGGCTGGGTGCGGTGGCTCATACCTGTAATCACAGCACTTTGGGAGGCCGAGGCGGGTGGTTCACCTGAGGTCAGGCGTTCAAGACCACCCTGGCCAACATGGTGAAACCCCGTTTCTACTAAAAATAGAAAAATTAGCCGGGCGTGGTGGTGTGCGTCTGGAGTCTCAGCTACTTGAGAGGCTAAGGCAGGAGAATCACTTGAACCCAGGAGATGGAAGTTGCAGTGAGCTGAGATTGCGCCATTGCACTCCAGCCTGGGTGATAAGAGCAAAACTCTGTCCTGAAGAAAGAAAAAAAAAAAACTACAAAAAAACTGCCATACAAGTTTTGTTAGGCAGCAGCATTTTACTACCTCTGGTGTGTCTGGTAGTGTGGTACACATTGTCTCTAGGTGGTTGAGAGAGAGATTTAAGAAGACAGTCTGGGGAGATGGGAACTACAGTGCTGGATTAAAAGAAGTTGCCATTCTGTAAGGAAGATACTATTTACTATGGGGAAAAAGTACAAAAAACAGTGGAAGCTAAGGTAAAATAGAGATCTAAGTTGGATATTATTTAATGCCAAAAATATGTGGCAGAAAGAAATGCTATGGGTATCAAGAAGGAGTAAGCATTTTGAAATAAAGATGTATACGTATATAAAATGAAATGTTGAGATAATTGTCGAGAGAAAAAATAATTATGCCTAAAGTATCTATATGTTACTAACATAATTAGTGTTTGGGAGCTTGACTTTTTTTAATACAGTTTTCCCTTTCTCTTCTTAAATAAGTTAAATCTGTGTAATACGCTGAACAGTTCTGGGTAAATAAGTACTCAGATGTTAGCTATTATCATTATTGTTATTACTGTTTCATTTTGCACTCACAAAATCTAGTTGATCTAGATTTAGGATTTAGACATGAGCTATGTTGAATGTAGGGTAAGGAAAGTGAAAATTGCTTTGAAGGTAATAAATTCGTGGAAATTTTTTTCTTTTTAACTGAGTCTTATCATTTTTAAAATAATGACCTGGGTATAATTCTGAACTATAATCTAAAGGTTTTGGACTATGAAGATTTTTGTAACATTGGACCCCTAGTTGTGATCTGGTCTGAAACCATGCTGTCCAGCACAGTAGCAACAGGCCACATGTATCTATTGAGTACTTGAAATGGGGCTGGTCTGAATTGACATACCCTGTAACTGTCATATACACACTGGCTTTCTAAGACTTAGCATAGATAAGAAAAATTAGCAGGGCATGGTGGTGGGTGCCTGTAGTCCCAGCTACTCGGGAGGCTGAGACAGGAGAATTGCTTGGACTTGGGAGGCTTAATTTGCAGTGAGCCAAGATCGTGCCACTGCACTACAACCTGGGTGACACAGCAAGACTCCCTCTCAAAAAATAAATAAGCATGGATAAAATAATGTAAAATATCTTAATTTTGTGTGTGTGTATGTGGATTTGCAGGGGGGCGGGGTCATGCTCTGTTGCCCAGGCTGTGAGTGCAGTGGCATAATTGTAACTCACTGTAGCCTCCAACTCCTGTGCTCAAACGATCCTCTCACCTCAGCCTCCTGAGTAGCTGGAATTACATATGTGTACCACTACTCCTAGCTAATTTATTTTCTTTAATTAATTTATTTTTTGTAGAGACAGAATCTCACTGTGTTGTCCAGGCTGATCTTGAACTCCTGGGCTCAAGAGATACTCCCACTTCAGCCTCCCAAAGTGCTGAGATCACAGGCATGAGCCACCATGCCTGTTATATCTTAATAATTGTTAACATTGATTACATGTTGAAATGATAAACTTTTAGATATGCTATATTAAATAGTATTTTTAAAATTTGTTTTTTAATGTGCTACTAGAAAATTTTAAATTACCTATATGACTTGTGTTATATTGCTTTTGAACAATACTATTCTAGAAATTTCAACTCAGATTGTCTTTTTGGAGAGAACACCTGGAATTCTAGTTCTGCTCCACTTTCTGCTTGTTATGTCACCCATCAGTTATTTGACTTCTTTAGGTTTAGTTTTCTTATGTTAAACATTCATTATTTTAGCTAAAACTACCTTATAAATAACAACAGATTATTGGGAGTCAAAATAAAGTGTTCCTCAGCTGTAGAGTATACCACAGGTAGGTATATTTCATTTTAAATTGTCTATTTAATGTGTAGAAAAATATCTTGTAGTGGGTTATCAATGATCCGTGACTGTTACTTTTTACATTTTTCCTTTTTACATGTTTACATTTTGCAGTTTAAAAAATGCTTTTGCATTTTTTCTCAGTTGTTATGCTGTTAATATTTGAAAAGCAGTTTTATCTTTTTAAAATGCTGTAGTAAACTTCTAGATTGCTGTGATACAATTATTTTTTTAAAGCCTAGATGATGAACTGGATTCTTTCCATGATTTGAAGAAACAGGAAACAGAAGAAGAGTTAATTGAAAATGATTATAGAGTTAGTACCTCCAAAATAACCAAGCAGTCTTTTAAAGAAATAGAAAAAGGTAAAATAAATATTTTAAACCAATCAATTAAGTAGTAACTTTGTCAAACAGAGTACATGAAACTTTCCTCCTGGTAATAACACTGGCCCCCAAGAGTCTGCATATTTCTGTGTTCTGAACTTCTATAAGCCAGGAGATAGTTCCTGTGCTTATTATTAAATTAAAGGAGCAGAGGAAATTAAACTTCATTATTTTTCAGTAATATTCCTGTACCCTCAAAATTTATCCAAATAAATTAATAACTGAGTAAATGACTGTGATAGTATTTGACTACAGTATTTTGAGAAAATACTCCAGATTATTTAAAGTATGGCTTTCTGGGCACTGACTTACCAGCAGTTTCCTGTGTATCTGGCTGCATTTCATAGTTGTGGCAGGATTTCAAGGAATGGACAACCGCAAATGGCACCCTTCACCCTCTGGGCTACACGACTTCGAGTTGCCCTGTTGATATTACCAATAATACCGGTGCCAGTATTACGGTCTACACACAACAACATTCATTTTCCTCTTTTCCTTCTCCTTCGTTTTCCTTTGTCTCATTATTCTGAGCATTTGAGGAAGATGAAAAATAATTCTGTCTGGACTTGTGTTTCCTGCTATATGGTCGATTTTCCCAGTGGAAAACGTGGGATAAGGTATAAAGAAAATGTTGCTTGTATTCCATTAAAGGTAATGGTAAAAAACCGCAATGACTTTTGCACCAACCTCATACTTGAAAGTAGACAAAATTCAGAAATGTTCAGGCCAGGGATTGGTGAGTCGGGAACCTAAACAGGCAAGTAGAGCTCTGTGAATGTGCCTTTCACTTTTAGGGCATTTGCTGAACTGACTGAAGTGAAGCTTTTCATTTAAAAAAATTCGTACTGTGTTTTATTTTTGCTTCTCCATTGTCCGTTCATACTGAAGTATAATGGAAGACACCCACCCTCCCCTTTTAAAGCTGGGGCTTCCATGAGTCTAGTGCAGGTTAAAACCACTGAGCGTCTGCCAGACGTGGTGGCTCACGCCTATAATCCCAGCACTTTGGGAGGCCAAAGTGAGCGGATCACGAGGTCAGGAAATCGAGACCATCCTGGCTAACATGGTGAAACCCCGTCTCTATTAAAAATACAAAAAATTAGCCAGACGTGGTGGCATACACCTGTAGTCCCAGCTACTTGGGAGGCTGAGGCAGGAGAATCACTTGAACCTGGGAGGCAGAGGTTGCAGTGAGCTGAGATTGTGTTACTGCATTCTAGTTTGGGCGACGTAGTGGGACGCTCTCAAAAAAAAAAAAAAAGGCCAGGCTTGGTGGCCTGTAATCCCAGCACTTTGGGAGGCCGAGGCGGATGGATCACGAGGTCAGGAGATCGAGACTCTCCTGGCTAACTCGGTGAAACCCTGTCTCTACTAAACAAAATACAAAAAAATGAGCTGGGCATGGCGGCGGGCGTCTGTAGTCCCAGCTGCTTGGGAGACTGTGGCAGGAGAATGGCATGAACCCGGGAGGCGGAGCTTGCAGTGAGCTGAGATAGTGCCAACCAGCCTGGGCAACAGAGCGAGACTTCATCTCAAAAAACAAAACACAAAAAAGCAACCACTGAGCGAGGGCATTTTATACTCTTTATTGTTAGCAGAAAATAAATTCTAACAGTACAGTGTTGGCAAGAATATCAAGCAAGAGGAACTCACTTATCTACTGCTGTTGGGAGAGTAAATTAATACAACCACTTTGGAAAACAATTTGGCATCACTAGTAAAGTTGAAACTGCACATATACCCTGTGATCTAGCAATTTTGCTACTACTTACATACCCTCAGGAAACTCTTAAACTTGTGCACCAGAAGCCATGTACAAGACTGTGTAGCATCTGTATAGCCAAAGCAGCTCAAATTTCCACCTGTAGGAGGATACTGTATACAGTGTTTGCAAAATAAGGTATACAGTGAAGATTTGTGAACCTGTTTAAAGGAAGAGGTTGTAGAAATTATGTTAATATAATTACATATAAAATATAAAAGCAGGCAAAACAAGGACTTTTAAAATGTAAGTAGTGGAGATTAAACAGCAAAGTAAAGCAGCATTTAACATTCGTTTGTGTTAGTGGTAAATTTGATTTAGGGGAGAGGGAAACGTGATTAGGGGTTTCTGAGGTTTACTTTCCATTTCTTGGCAATTGGTGTCTTTTTATGTCCTTTAAAGTATTTTATTTTGAAATCATTTCAGACTTACAGAAAAGTTGCAAAAATAATGCAGTCAATTCCTATATACCCTTCACCCAAATTTTCCGATGTTACCACTTTACCATATTTACTATATTAGTCTTTGTCTCTCTTGAAACTTTTTAATGTTATAATTTGTATTTAAAGCATCTCTTCCTAAAGGTTACTCGGAAAATATTTGAAACAGTAAGTTAATAAAGTTTATAATGCAAAAGTTATTTTCTTTGCAGTTGCCCTGCCAACTAATACGACCTTGTCGAGACCTCGGACTGAGTGTTGTAGTGATGCAGGTGACTCTCCTTTGAAACTTGTCAGCTATCCAAAATCTAAAACATCAGACAAGCGGAGTTTACTTCCACGTCAGATCAGTCAGATATATGACGAATTATTTCAGATACATCTGAAACTGCAGGTAAGAACTAAATACTGAATCGAGAATTCAAAAATATTTATGTTCTAAGAACCAAGCACTTACAGAATTTGTATATATTTCATTTTAATTACTTTAGATAAGTTTGTCAAGACAAGGACAGCAGGGGACAAACTCAAATTATAGGGACTAAGGAAGGGAAAAATACAGTGGCTGAGATAAAATAGAGACAGTGGCGTTTTTATTTGTAGGTGTGTGTTTCAGACTGTCTTGTATTTTATTTGATTCCCATCCCACCCTTACTTCCGCAATAAAATCGGATAAAGTATGTTTTTTAAGTAGATGCTCTAGCTTTATTGTTTTAAGTACTTATATATGAAGAGTCCTCTTTTCAACTCTCATCAAAATTGAACTCTTAACGTTCGCTTATATCTGCCTTTGGGGTTTTTTTTTTTTTTTTTTTTTTGCAATGGTGTCTTGTTCTGTCATCCAGGCTGGAGTGCAATGGTGCGATCTTGGCTCACTGCAACCTCCGCCTCCTGGGTTCCAGTGATTCTCCTGCCTCAGCCTCCTGAGTAGCTGGGATTACGGGTGCATGCCACCCCGTCCAGCCAATTTTTTGTATTTTTAGTAGAGTTGGGGTTTTACCACATTGGCTAGGCTGGTCTTGAACTCCTGATGTCAGGTGATCTGCCCCCGCTTGGCCTCCCAGAGTGCTGGGATTACAGGCGTGAGCCACTGTGCTCAGCCTAAAGAGTATAATTTATATATTAAGCATCCGTGAGAAGTAGAGAAGGAAGCAAAAGTGTATGTAATACACAGTATCTGTTTGAAATCCTTCCCATTGGAAACACATGAAATAGTTAAGCATTTCTTTAAAACCAGTATCTTGTTTTGTCAAAATAATTCAGATTGTAATTACCATAGCATTTTAGAAAAAGATTATTTTAGCCTAGAATCACCAGGAAAAGTTTAGGGAGAGACTTAGTCTGGTCTTTGACTGAGAAAGATAATAGTGGGAAGGTCATTCCAGGTATAAGGAATTGGAAATGAGAGGTGTTCTGAAAAGCAGTGATTGTCCAATTGTGCATTTATTAGCCTGTCTGAAGGAAAGAAAATAATGAAAACTCAGGCTGGGTATTTTACAAGTTTTTAGGGAAAGGAGTGTCAGAGTAAAAAGTAAGGTTTTAGGAAGATTCCTTTGATAACACTTTATAGGATAAAAAAGAATAGGCAAGATTGCAAGGATATATCTGTCATTTGTAGCAAACATAAAGATGTTTAATAAGAAAAAAATGAAGTACAGTGGATTAACTGGTTTAATCAGTCTATAGTTTAATCTGACTTTAAAATTTACTTTGTAAGTACAGCCACTGTGGAAAATACTTTGGAGGTTCCTTAAACTGTAAATAGAACTACTGTATGATCCAGCAATCCCATCGCTGGGTATATCCCCCAAAAAAGAAAACAGTGTATCAAAGAGATACCTGCACTCCCATGTTCATTGCAACTGTGTTCATAATAACCAAAATATGAAGTCAATCTAAGTGTCCATTGGCAGATAAAGAAAATGTGGTATCTATACACAATGGAATATTATTCAGCCATAAAAAGAATGAAATCCTATCATTCACGGCAGCATAGATAGAATTGGAGGTCATTATATTAAGAGAAATAAGCCAGGCACAGAAGGACAGACATTGCATGTTCTCACTCGTGTGGGGTGGGAATTAAAGAAATGAATCTCATAGAAATAGAGCTGGAATGGTGGTTACCAGAGGCTGGGAGAGGAAGGGTAGCAGGGGTGAAGAGAGGTTAGTTGATGGGTACAAAAATACAGTTAGATAGGAGTAAGTTTCAGTGTTTACTAGTACAATAGGGAAATTATAGTTAATGATAATTTCTCATATATTTTAAAGTAGCTAGAGAAGAAGAATTGTAATGTTCTCAACATAAAGAAAGAATAAATGTTTGAGGTAATAGATATCCCTGTCACCTTGGTGGGGATGTTAAGTAGACTCTTTGGACTTGACTTTGTCTTCTGTTTTTTTCCCTGTGAAGTTAGAGACGAGGCTATTCACAGAGAGTGGTATATAGGACATGATGTATTCCAAATTAATAGAATGGAGAAGGCTCAAAATAGACACTTTGGAGAGTGAGGGAGAGAGAGCTGGCTGTGAACATATAAAAAGATTTTTGGACTGCATTAAGAATCTAGTACAGGATTGAGACCATGAATTTGCAATGGGGCCACTTTTCATGGTTGGTGTGTGATTTTTTTTTTTTTTCTCCAGTGATACTGAACTGAGTAGCATGGGGCCAGGGAAGATGGTCAGTGTGCTAATCCAGGCCTCGTTCTTTCAGTCCAAGGTGATAGACAACAAGGTGAGGGAGGGCAGGGTATAGGTAAAATAGTGGACTGTGATGTGGAAGTGGAGCATGGAATTTAAACTGGATCGGGAACTAAATCTGCATAGTGCTGATTCATTTTGGACCCCAGATTCTCTTGCATCATCGCAGTGGACTCTTACTATAGTGTGTTATCATTTAAAATCAAGATATAATTTCTGTACAAGTTTACTTGCTATACTAGTCGAGCTACTATAATCCAGATTGTCCTTAGGTACCCCTGTATTCCTGAAAACCACTTGGTTAAACCACAGTGTTAGCCAATAGGAATAGAATTTGCAGAATTTGTGACTTTTCAAGAGCATTAAAATCTGCCATTTTGATACAGTGTGAAACTGCAGCACAACAGAAGTTTGCTGAAGAACTTCAAAAGCGAGAACGTTTTTTACTTGAAAGAGAACAACTGCTTTTCAGACATGAAAATGCCTTGAGTAAAATTAAAGGTGTCGAAGAAGAGGTTCTTACAAGATTTCAAATTATGAAAGAGGTAACTATATAGCCTTTGATGTTAGAGTGGTATATTTCTTCTTTTCTTCTTCGATTCACTAGTTACTAACATTTTGCCACATTTGCTTTATTCTCCTTCCCTTCCTCCTCCTCTCCACACCTACACATACACACACACACACACACACACACACACACACACGCTTTTTTCTGATCCATATGAAAGCAGTTTGTAAAAATCATGGTTCTGTCACTAAGTACCTCAGTGTGTATCTCCTAAGAATAAAGACATTCTCCAGACTATTAGCATATCAAGAAATTAATGCTAACTAAATAACTTATTTATAGTCCATATTTACTTTTTCAGTTGGTCTTCAGTATGTCTTTTGTTGTTTGTAAGGGTGGGTCATTTGTTTGATCAAGGCACTAGACAAGATTCGTGCGTTATATTTGGTTGTTATATCTTTTTTGGTTTCTATGAATCTAGAGCACTTAACCTCACCTTCTTTGTTTTTTGTGAGCTTTTTCTTTGTAGAATTCAGGCCAGAAGTCTTATATGTCACATTGTGGATTTTCCTGATTGCTTCCTAACAATAAAATATTTTTGACAAGGATATTATATAAGTGGGATAATATACCTTGCTTCATATCAAGACATACATTACTGTACATGTAACTTACTTGGAGTAAAATTCATTATCTGTTGTACATTTCTGTGAGTTTTGAAAAATGCATACAATTTTGTAATCACAACCATCATCAAGATCAAGAATAGTTCAGCTCACCAGCAGTTCCCTTACGCTCTCTTGTAGCTATCCCTTTCCTCCAGCCTCAGCCCTTGGCAACCACTGACCTATTTTCTGTCCCAGTACCTCCGCCTTTTCCAGAATGTCATGTCAATAGCATCATTTTATGATTTTTCTTTATCTTTGGTTTTCAGTAGCAGTTTATTTACAGTGTTTCTTGACATAGTTTTCTTTCAGTTTATTCTGTTTGTGGTTAGCTGAGCTTCTTGAATTTGGAAATTTCTGTCTTTTGTCAAATTTGGGGAATCTTCAGCCAATATTTCATGAAATATTTTTTCCACTTTCTTTCTTGTCTCCTCTTGGATCTCCAGTGACTCCTTGTGCTGTTTCCCCACAGATTTCTGAGGTTCTGTTCCTTTTTTCCCATTGTTTTATTCAGTGTTCTTCAGATAATTTCTTGATCCATCTTAAAGTTCATTACTTCTTTTTTAATCTCCATGTTGCTATTGAGCCCATCTAGTGAAATTTTTATTTTATTTTTTATTTTTTTGAGACAGAGTCTTGCTCAGTCGCCCAGGCGGGAGTGCGGTGGCGCGATCTTGGCTCACTGCAAGCTCCGCCTCCCGGGTTCTCGCCATTCTCCTGCCTCAGCCTCCCAAATAGCTGGGACTACAGGCACCTGCCACTACGCCCGGCTAGTTTTTTTTGTATTTTTAGTAGAGATGGGGTTTCACCATGTTAGCCAGGATGGTCTCGATCTTCTGACCTCCTGATCCGCCCGTCTCGGCCTCCCAAAGTGCTGGGATTACAGGCATGAGCCACTGCACCCGGCCGAAATTTTTATTTTTGATATTTCAACATTCTAAAATTTCAAGTTGTTTAAAGCATTTATTTTTATTTTTCTCATAAGCATTTCTGTGTTTATATTTACATTTATATAGATTTACTTTTACCTCATGAAGCATAGTTTAAAAACTATGTATCACCTGTATCATCTCGAGATTGGGATCTGTTGATTATCTTTTTTTCTTGAGGCTTAGGCACATTCTTTGGTTCTTGGTATGTTCGGTGATTTTTAGGGTATATTCAAGACCTTCTGGTTAATGTATAGATCTTGGGTTCTATTGTTACCCTCTGGAGAATGTTGATTTCAAATCATTCAGCCCAATTAGATTTAGGCCTCCTTTTTTTTTTTTTTTTTTTTTTTGAGATAGTCTCACTCTGTCACCAGGCTGGAGTGCAGTGGTGTGATCTCGCCTTCCAGGTTCAAGCGATTCTCCTACCTCAGCCTCCTGAGTATCTGGGAATACAGGCGCCCACCACCATGCCTGGCTAATTTTTTGTATTTTTAGTAGAGATGGGGTTTCACCATGTTGGTCAGGCTGGTCTTGAACTCCTGACCTCAAGCAATCCACCTGCCTTGGCCTGCCAAACTGTTGGAGTCATAGGCGTGCCTGGCCAGGCCTCAGTTTTTTCTCACCTCCTCTAGGCAGTGGCTCTCATCTCAGTTCAGCTTTCAAAGCCTTTGCAATGTTGCTGTGGAGTTGTCTTGTGCCTGTGCCTCTTAAAGGTTGGTCTGAGACTTGGGTAACAGTTTAAAATCCTGATGCATTTCTCAAAGCTTTTGCTGTGCTGCTCTGGGTCTTTTTTGTGCAGATAAAGAGGCATTGAAGTGTTAGCCAAGACTTAAGTAATGGTTTCAAACTGAGCTCCATTCTCCAAGTGTTTGCTCTATTGCTTTTGGTCTGTCCTGTGCCTGAGCGGCTCAAAGGTGAGCCCAATTTGTACAGGTTCGTACACACCAGAGCGAGAGGATCCTCTTTGAGTCTCTCTTCTGTGGGATTCTCTCTACACTCTGGCTCGTAGGGGCCCCTCTTCCTGATTTTCCTGCAGGAAGACTGGTTTTCTCTCATTCTTTAGTGGACATTTTTTAGAGCTTTAGTGGAAATTAAAAAAAAATTTTTTTTTTAAATTATTTTAGAGACATAGTCTTGCTGTGTTGCCCAGGTTGGAGTGCAGTGGCTATTCACAGACGTCATCATAGCTCACTGCACCCTCAAGTCATCTTCGTCCCTCAGCCTCCTGAGTGGCTGGGACTGTAGATGTGTACCACTGTGCCCAGCTAGTGCAAGTTTTTGTTCTACTTCTCCGTGTCTGGGACTCACCCTGAGGGAAAATGTTGACAGAAGAGGAAAAACAAACATGCAGGAAACTTTACCCTTGAGAATTGCTTCTACAAGTTTTCTCTCCCATCACAATGTCCTCCCCTTTTTTCTTTTCACAGTTGTCAGTTAGTTGTTTTATGTTTTAATTAGGGCTTTTCGCTGTAATCAGTGGGGGAAGACTGTATTGAGCTTATCCTGCTGTGCCAGAAATGGAATGCATATATTTTTAATATCTTTTAGATACGGAAAAAGTTGGACAATGAAAATACTAGTTTTAAAAATAACTATTTGTGACTATGTCCTAAGTTATTAAAGGAATTAATATAGTAAAATCATACAAAGATTAACTTCTTAGAATATTGGATTTTTTTCACAGGGCTAAAGAATGCTTAGATTCTCTGATCTCTCCATTTTAGTCTTGTTCTTGATTCTCTCTGTTTATATTTGTGTATCTGTTTTATTAAGTATAAAGATAATTGCCTTATTTTCATCATATTTATATCATTACTTGGAAGAAGGGAACTAATTCAATTTTTTTATTTCCTGTAGAGATTTGTTTTAAAACTTGGTGAGTAGGTTGAGAGTGAAAGGTGAAACTATTAAGTGTTCACATTTAAAATCTAAAACATGCTATCCCATTTAAATATAATTAGAGGGGAAGTTGATTTGAGTTATATTTAAAACTGATTAAAAAGAGTAAAATAGTTGGGGGCTCGGAAATTGTATTATGTATTTAACATATGTTTTGAGATGAAAAGCAGGCATCAAAAATTTTAGCTGCTTTATGAGGACAAGAAATTAGTTTTATAAAAGATTTATTTCTCAAGGGTAATGTAAATTATACACTTTATAAAGCCATAAATAGCTTACTCATCTCTTGAAGACTATCAGAAATTCTTTATTGTTTTATCATTCCATGATGTCAAACAAAATATTTCTGTGAGTTTGTGTGAGTGGATTTTTCTGAGCAGAGGCAGAAAATAGACTTACTGCTACTTTGTAAATGCTAATATGTTTTAATAAGTATGTTGTAAATGCCTTTGATGTTTTGTTGTTATCTTGGTAGATTGCATGGCTTTTATAAATTACTTGCCACGCTAGTCACTTGTGCTTAAATACGCTGATTAAAGGTTTTGTGATTGAAGGAGTTCTTACTTGTAATTAATTCATGTTCCATTACTAGTGATATACAATCCTTACAAGTTTTAAGTCAGAGTTTTGTTTTTTTTCTCCTCCTAGCAACATGATGCAGAAGTTGAACACTTAACTGAAGTTCTTAAGGAAAAGAATAAAGAAACCAAGAGACTGAGGTCCTCTTTTGATGCATTGAAAGAATTGAATGATACCTTAAAAAGACAGGTAAGACCTGTTTTAATATATATTGGACATAAGACATTCTAAGAACCATATTTTACATACAACAAATTAAAGTCAGCCTTAGAACACATTTTGGCTAGAGAAAATTTGGATTACATTTGTTAGCTTTATTTTAAAATACTTCCAAATGTAAATAAAATATTCTTCAACTCTTTTGGTTTCTTTCTTTATTTGTTCTTCAACCAACTGACAGGCAAAGGAAAAAAAGACAAGCAAAAAAAAAAAAAACAAGCAAAAGAAAAAAACCTGATAACCTGAGACCTAATTACATTTTTAGGTACTGATCTCTGGCTTTAATACTTATTATTTATCACTACTTATTTAACATTCATTTATTTTTGAGTGACTTTTATATCCTAGGCATCGTGCTAGACTCAGACCTTCACATTGCTTGTGTTCTCATGGTTATAAACTGGTATCACATTGCAGTATACTTATAAATAAGTATTGTAGGCCGGGC
>NW_012119066.1:899132-918628 GCF_000951035.1 Colobus angolensis palliatus | reverse complement strand
CTGGGCGACAGAGCGAGACTCCGTCTCAAAAAAAAAAAAAAAAAAACTAAAAAAAAAGCATTGTAATTTAGATTAATACATAATATCAAAGTTGCATAACATAAATATTTTTGTGAGTTATGTCTATTTTTTTCTTCCCTCTGCCAGGTTTTGGCAGAAAGATGTGAAAGTAAAGGAGTGCGTTAAAGAGAGGAGACAAGAGAATGATTATGTATTTTTTAGATTGTGTGGGGAGTAGATATTGGAGCAGAAATTGGAGTAAACCCCATCACTTTGAAAATGAAAGCATTGGGCTGGGAATCTGTACGGATTATAAAATGTAACTTAAGCCTCAGACTCTCCTGGAGTTCCTTTGCCAGCTGTCCTTTTCTGTTTCTGCTTTTGTTTCCCTTTAATCTCTACTTGTTGTGATCCTCCTCCTTGGCAGTGATTCATAGGTACCCTGTTTCTCACCGGATTCTAATTCTTTGGCTTTCCTCAGTTCATTTATGACTGTTACTATTGGACTAAGAATTTGATGGCCTGTTGTCTCTTTGGAATCCCGCTTTATCCCTGGAGAGATCACTTTTTCTCATTACAGTCTCATTCTACCACTCTCTCGTGAGGATTTAAAAAATTCCTAGCTAGATAAACTGTTGCCCATACCCATCTCTTGGGTTTCTGTAATCCTTAATAATTTTGCATGTGGTTGCATGAGTGTGTGGTAATTGGGTGGATATGTGGATTATTAAATATTTGGACCTACTGATAATTGGATTTACGAGCTAATGTGTACAAACTGAAAAAATTTGGCAGAATGCTTTTTTATGGTTTCTTTTTAAAAATAGATCAGAGGTCAGCACACTTTTTCTGTTAAGGACTAGATAGTAAGTATTTTGGGCTTTGTAGGCCATGTGGTTTCTCTTTCAGTGACCCAGCTCTGCCATCATAGTGCAAAAATAGCCATAGGCAATAAGTGAATGAGTGTGGCTGTGTTCCAAAACGACTGTATTTATAGAAACAAGCAATGGGCATATTTAGCCAGCTCCTGGCCAGATGAATGACATGTACTTTGAAATTGCTGAAGAAAAAGATATGTTATTTCTGTGACTGACTTACACGGTAATTTATGCTAACACTGGATATACATTTTCTAATAATTTAAAAGCATTTCTCATTAAGTCTAGCTGAACTGAGGAGGCAAGGGTTAATGTTCAAGC
The DNA here is from genome assembly GCF_000951035.1 of Colobus angolensis palliatus. NCBI lineage: Eukaryota > Metazoa > Chordata > Mammalia > Primates > Cercopithecidae > Colobus > Colobus angolensis. The sequence continues at coordinate 917,429 of NW_012119066.1, read as the reverse complement.
CTCTTCACGGGGAGACGGTCCCAGTGAACACCCCAAGATCTCAGTTGAAAGGAGCAGGATTGTGCCTTGGGACTGGGTGAATTAGAGGGAGACAGAACTTTCCTAAATTGAAACCTGGCCTTGATTAAGTGCAGTTTCTGATCAGATTAAGGTGCTTACTCCTCAGTTTAAATGCCTAGCAGAGGAAAATACGTCTTTCATTCTATACAGAGAATATAAGCGTACTTGCAAGTGATCCAGATTTAACAGGCAATGACTTTAAAACAATGATTAATATGTTCAAGAAAGTAGAAAAATAGATTGACAACTACATTAGAGAATTCCTAGCGTAGGTACATTTTTGCCTATATAGTAAGTCTGTGGAAAGGAATTAAATTGAAATTTGAAAACTAAAAAATACATCAGTTGAATTTAAGAATTCCATCGAATGGGGTTGTAAAATTATTTTTAATTGACATAATTGTGCATAATTATGGGGTACAGTGATAATCGATACAGTAATGTGTAATGATCAGAGTAATTAGCAAATCCATCAACTTAAACATTTATCATTTCTTTGTATTGGAAATATTCAAAATCCTCTCTTTTTCTATTAGAAAATATACCATAAATTGTTGATTGTAGTTACCCTGTAGTGCTATAAAGCTAGAACTTATTCCTCCTATCTAGTTCTTCTTTTTGTTTTGTTTTGTTTTTTTTGAGATAAGTCTTACTCTGTTGCCCAGGCAGGAGTGCAGTGACGTGATCTCGGCTCACTGCAACCTCTGCCTCCTGGACTCAAGCGATTCTCCTACCTCAGCCTCCCGAGTATCTGGGATTTCAGGCACCCACCACCACACCCGGCTAATTTTTGTATTTTTAGTAGAGATGGGGTTTCACCATGTTGGTCAGGGTGGTCTCAAACGTCTGGCTTCAAGTGATCCACCTACCTCTCGGCTTCCCAAAGTGCTTGGATTACAGGCCTGAGCCACTGCACCCGGCCCCCCATCCAGTTCTAATTTTGTGTCTGTTAACCAACTTCTCTCCATTCCTTCCTTTCCACAGCCTTCGCAACCTCTAATATTATATTCTGTACTTCTGTGAGATCAACTTGTTTTTTAGCTTCCACATGAGTAAGAACATGTGGTATTTATCGTTCTGTGCTTGACTTATTTCACTTAACATAAGGTCTTTCAGGCTCATCCATGTTTCTGCAAATAACAAGATTTTGTTCTTTTTCAAAACTGAATAGTATTTCATTGTATATGTATACACCACATTTTCTTTATAAATTTATCTATTGATGGACACATGGGTTAGCTACTTTCCATACTTTGGCTATTGCAACGGCTACTGCAGTAAACATGGGAATGCAGATATCTCTTCAATATACTGATTTTCTTTCCTGTGAATATATACCTAGAAGTGGTCTTGCAGGATCATATGGTAGTTATGTTTTTAATTTTTTGGGGAACCTGAATACTGTTTTTCATAACGGCTGTGCTAATTTATATCCCTACCAACAACGTAAAAGAGTTTTCCTTCTCCACATCATCACCAACGTTTATTACTTTTTGTCTTCTTCATAGCCATTCTTACTGGGATGAGATTGATACCTGATCATGGTTTCGATTTGCAGTAACCTGATGATTAGTGATACTGAGCATTTTTTCATATACCTGTTGGCTGTTTGTATGCCTTTGTTTGAGAAATGTCTATTCAGATTATTTACCCATTTTTTATTTGGATTTTTTTTTTTTGCTGTTGAGTTCTTTGTATTGTCTGGATTTTCATCCTTGTTGGATGACTAGTTTGCACATATTTTCTCCTATTCTGCAGGTTGTATCGTTTTTATTGTTTCCAATCTCATTTGTCTGTTTTTGCTTTTGTTGCTTGTGCTTTTGAGGTCTTGTCCATAATATCTTTGCCCAGGCGAGTATCCTGAACTATTTCCCATTTTTTCCTCTAGTAGTTCCATAGTTTTGGGTCTTACATTTCAAAGTCTTTAATTCATTTTGGGTTGATTTTTGTCTGTGATGAGAGATGGGGTCTAGTTTTATTCTTAGGCATGTGGATATCCATTTCCAAGCACCGTTTGTTGAGGAGACTGTCATCTCTGTTATTAATGTTCATGGCACCTTTGTAGAAAATCAGTTGGCCATAAATGTGTGGATTTATTTCTTTTTTTTTTTTTTTTTTTTTTTGAGGCTTTTTTTTTTTTTTTTGAGACGGAGTCTTGCTCTGTCGCCCAGGCTGGAGTGCAGTGGCCAGATCTCAGCTCACTGCAAGCTCCGCCTCCCGGGTTTACGCCATTCTCCTGCCTCAGCCTCCTGAGTAGCTGGGACTACAGGCGCCCGCCACCTCGCCCGGCTAGTTTTTGTATTTTTAGTAGAGACGGGGTTTCACCGTGTTGGCCAAGATGGTCTCGATCTCCTGACCTCGTGATCCGCCCGTCTCGGCCTCCCAAAGTGCTGGGATTACAGGCTTGAGCCACCGCGCCCGGCCTATTTCTGAGTTCTCTATGCTGTTCCATTAGTCTATGAGTCTATTTTTATGCCAGTACTATGCTGTTCTGGTTACTACAGTTTTGTATATTTTGAGTTTAGCTCTGGCTTTGTTGTTTTCACACAGGATTGCTTTTGCTTATTTGGGGTCTTTCATGATTTCATACACATTTTATGATTTTTTTTTCTTTTTCTGTGAAGCATGTTGTTGGTATTTTAATAGACGTTATGTTGAATCTGTAGATGACTTTGGTTATTTTGACAGTATTAATTGTTCCAGTCCATGAACATGAAATATCTTTTCTTTTTTTGTGTGTGATCTTCAATTTCATTCATCAGTGTTTTATAGTTTTCATTGTGGAAATCTTTCACTTCTTTGATTAAATTTATTCCCAGGTATTTTATTTTATTTTTGTAGCCATTGTAAACAGGATAAATTTCTTTATTTCTTTTTCAGTTAGTTTGTTGTTGGTGTTTGGAAATGCTACTGATTTTTGTATGTTGATTTTGTGTCCTTCAACTTTACTGAATTTATTAGTTCTAAGAAATTTTTGGTGGAGCCTTTCAGTTTCTTTGCATTGAAGATCATGTCATCTGCAAAGAAGGACAATTTGACTCATTTCCAATTTGTTTTTTTTGTTTGTTTGTTTTTTTGAGATGGAGGCTTGCTCTGTCGCCCAGGCTGGAGTACAGTGGCACGATATCTGCTCACTGCAACATCCGCCTCCTGGGTTCACGCTGTTCTCCTGCCTCAGCCTCTTGAGTAGCTGGGATTACAGGCAAATGCCACCACATCTGGCTAATTTTTGTATTTTTAGTAGAGACGAGGTTTTGGTGTGTTGGCCAGGCTGGTCTTGAACTCCTGACCTCAGGTGGTCTGCCTGCCTCGGCCTCCCATATTGCTGGGAATACAGGCGTGAGTCACCACACCCAGCCTGTTATTTCCAATTTGGATGTCTCTTATTTCTTTTTCTTACTTAATTACTCTGGCTAGTACTTCTAGTACCACGTTGAACAAGAGTGGTGAGAATGGGCATCCTTGTCTTGTTCTAGTTCTTAGAGGAAAAATTTTCAGCTTTTCCCTGTTCAGTATGATGTTAATTGTGGGTTTGTTATGCATAGCTTTTAGTGTGTTGAAGTACATTCCTTCTGTACCTAATTTTTTGAGTTTTTACTATGAAGAGATGTTGAATTTTATCAAATACTTTTTCTGTGTCTATTGAAGTGATCGTAAGGTTTTTATACTTCATTGTTATTCTGTTAAAATGTGATATATCACGTTTTTTATTTGCATATTTGAGCCTTCCTTGTGTCCCTGGGATAAATCTCACTTGGTTATGGTACATTGTCTTTTTGGTGGTGGTGTTGAATTTGGTTTGCTAATATTTAGTTGAGGATTTTAGCATCTATGTTCATCAGGAATATTGGCCTGGAGTTTTCTTGTTGTGTCTTGGTTTGGTTTTGGTATCAGGGTAATGCTGCTTTGTACAATGAGTTTGGAAGAATTCTCTACCCTTGAGGTTTCTGGGATAGTCTGAGAAGAATTGGTATTTGTTCTTTAAAAGTTTGAATTCAGCAGTGAAACCATTTAGTGAATTTAAAAGTACAGTTCAGCAGTGAAGCCATTTAGCTTGGGCTTTACTTTGCTGGGAAACTTTTGACCATGATTCAATCTTGTTACTTGTTATTGGTCTGTTCTAGTTTTCCATTTCTTCCTGATTCAGTCTTGGTAGGTTTTATGTGTCTAGGAATTTATCCATTTCCTCTGGATTTTCCAGTTTGTTGGCATATAGTTGTTTCATAATGATCTCTGTAGTCTCTAGTGATCCTTGTATTTCTGTGGTACCACTTGTAATGTCTCCTTTTTTGTTTCCGATTTTATCTATTTGGGTCTTTTCTCCTTTTTTCTTTTCTTTTTTTTCTTTTTTCTTTCCTTCTTCCCTTCCTCCCCTCCCCTCCCCCTGCTTTCCTTTTGTCTTTTCTTCCCTTCTGTCTCTTGGTACTATTTCTTCTCTTCCTTTTCTTTCTTTCTCTCCTTTTTTTTCGTTTTGACTGTCTCCCTCTGTTTCCCACGCTGAAGTGCAGTGGCATCACCACGGCTTGCTGTAACCTTAACCTCCAGGGCTTAAACCACCCTTCTACCTCAGCCTCCTTAGTAGCTGGGACTGCAGGCGTGTGCCACCACCTCTGGTTAATTTTTTAATTTTGTTGTAGAGATGAGGTCTTACTGTGTTGCTGAGGCTGGTCTTGAACTGGGCTCAGGTGATCCTCCTGCCTCACCCTCCCAAAGTGCTGGGCTTACAGGTGTGAGCTACTGCACTCAGCCTCTTCTTTTTTCTTAGTCTAGTTCATGGTTGGTTTGTTTTTTTATTTTTTCAAAAAGGTACTTTTCATTTTTTAAGAAAATTATTTTAGATTCAGAGGGTACATGTGTAGCTTTGTTACATGGATATATTGTCTAACAGTGAGGTCTGGGCTTCTAAAATGTACTCTTCACTCAAATAGTGAACACTGTACCCAGTAGGTTAATTTTCAACACCTACCCCTCTCCCCGCTTCCCTTTTGGAGTCCCTAGTATATGTTATTTCCATGTTTATGTCCATATGTGTGTACCTGTTGTTTATCTTTGACTTATAAGTGAGAACATACAGTATTTAATTTTCTAAGTTATTTCACTTAGGATTAGTGACCTCCAGCTCCATCCATGTTGCTGCAAAAGACATGATTTCATTCTTTACTATGGCCACATAGTATTCTATTCATGGTGTATATATATCATGAATTTTATTGTAAGATACCATAAGTAATATCATAAAAAAGCAATTGGATACCCAGAAATAAATCTAAAGAGAGATGTGCAAGACATCGCTACTGAAAACTACAAAACATTATTAAAAGAAAATAAAACCTAAATAAATTGAAGATATGTTCATGTGTAGGAAGACTCAATATTGTAAATATGTCAGTTCTTCCATACATATACGTGTCAGTATACACACACACACACACACACACACACACACACACATAATCCCAGTAATGCAATCCCAGTTATAGCTCATTGTACTGCATACTTAGGATTTTATACTTTTCTGTATATATGTTATAGTTCTAACAACAATTTACTTACTAATAAAAGCATTTTCCACTAAAATATATGTATATGCTTTTAAGACATCTGGAGTCTTGTACAAATTCTTCATAAGATGAAGTAGATTATCTTACAAATCATTAATATTTTAGGGAAAAATGGCAACTTCAGTTGTGATCTAAGTTAATCATGAATGCTGTCTTTGTTTTGTTATGTTGGTTACTAATATAGACCAGATTAGATAGTAGATTGAGAAACCCTTAGTGTGAAACCAGTTGAAGGTTTATATTGAAATATCTAACTTTTTCTACCCTTTAGTTGAATGAAGCAAGTGAGGAAAACAGGAAGATGGACATTCAGGCGAAAAGAGTTCAAGCTCGTTTAGATAATTTACAGGTAAGTTGCCTGTTCTCTACAGACACAAGTATATTTTTGGATGATTGCCTTTGAGTTTACTCATTTTGATACAATTGTCCAATTCATGCATATGTACTGTTGCAGAGGAAGTATGAGTTTATGACAATACAGAGATTGAAAGGAAGTTCCCATGCTGTTCATGAAATGAAAAGTTTAAAACAAGAAAAAGCACCAGTTTCAAAAACTTTCAAGGTATGATATGATTGAAAATTTCTCCAATGGAAAGCCAGGAAGATTTCTCTTGTGCTTTAATCTCTTCTCTTTGATTTAGCAAACATTCTTTTTGGAATGTTTGCTGTGGAAAGGATTCACCATAATACTTTTTTAATAGGGAAATGTCTCAAGAATATTTAAAATATACTTTCATTTGCAAAAACAAAACTATTATATTTCAACAGTGTTTCAAGTACAGTATCGACACTTCATTCGTGGCTTTATTGCTTAGTATGTTTTGACACTCCACAAGCATTTGCTATTTTTCAGTCAAGACTGCAACCCATCCCTGAATGGATTTCCGTGTATCTTTTTTTCCTAAGAATTTGTAAAATTTGAGATATAAATTACATATGGTAACACAATGCACAAATCCTGTAGTATAAAGTTTGATTAATTTTGATAAATATTTCATGTTGCCTACAACCAAATGTAGAATATTTCCACTGTCCTAGAATATAGAACTTTCCACTATCCTAGGAAATTCTCTAATGCCCTTTCCTGGTCATTCTTTTCTGCCAGAAGTTTTGCAGAAATTAGTTTTGCCTATGTGAGACATTTGATCAGCGGAATTGTATTTTGTGTACTTGTTTGTGTAAGGCTTTTCTCAGCATAATTATGAGTGTATCAGTAGTTTGTTCCCTACTATTGCTCAGTAGTTTTTCATTGTATTAATATATCAGAGTTTGTTCCTTCATTCTTCTGTTGATAGACACCTGGGCTTTTTCTAGTTTTTGTCTGTAATAAATAAAGCTGCTACAAATATTGATATGTGCAGGGTTTTTATGGATATATGTTCTCATTTGTTTTGGATATATACCAGGACTATAATCTCTGGGTCATAAGGTAGATAAAGGTAGATGTATGTTTTTAAGAAACTGACAGTTTTCCAAATTGGTTGTACTGTTTTATACTCCCATTAACAGTGTATCCAAGTTTTGGTTGCTCCACAACCTTGTCAACATTTGGTGTTTTCGATTTTGTTCATTTTGACCCTTCCAGTGGGTGTGTAGTAGTATCTTATTATTATGGGCTTTGATCATTTAGATATTTTGATAAATTTTCTAGTTCTTTATAAATTGAGAAAATTGGAGTAAATTGAAAAGGTACAGATTTTATATTCAGGGACTGAAGGTAATTGAAGTTTTCATCTAAAGGGAGTTAGTCTCTATTTGAAAAAAATTGAGAAAGTGAAAAATTGCTCTTCAGAATAATGCAGTAATGCTACTATTCATCATTTTGTCTTTATTCATTCTGATTTTGTGAATTGTCATTGACTTAATGTTGCCTTTTTATTAATTTGCTTTTATATTTCTGTCTTTGAATTTTTTTGTTTTTTTATTTTTTAATTTATTAATTTTTTAATTTTATTTTTTTTTGAGATGGGGGTCTCACTCTGTCACCCAGGCTGGAGTGCAGTGGCGCAACCTTGGCTCACTGCAACCTCTGCCTTCTGGGTTCAAGCCTCCTGAAGAAATGGGATTACAGGCGCCCACCACCACGCCTGGCTATGTTTTGTATTTTAAGTAGAGACAGAGTTTCATCATGTTGGCTAGGCTGGTCTCGATCTCCTGACCTCAGTGATCCACCCGCCTCTGCCTCCCAAAGTGCTGGGATTATAGGCGTGAGCCACCATGCCCGGCCTGCAGATTAAAAAAAATAATAAATTTAACATAGTTCCCTGCTTAAGGTGGATATGTGTAGTGGTATCTTATTTTTAAAAAATTGAATTAAATTAGAAATATGTGTTGTAATAATACTTAAAATTAGTCTAATTAAATTTATAAATTACTTTGTTATTTTACTTTTCGTTTTGGTAGGGTCTCGGAGGACAAGATTTCTAGGGAAAAAAAAGTTCATATGTGTATTGAATGATATACTGGAAAGACAAAGTAACAATTTTTGTGAGAAGAAAAAGATAGGAAGTTTCATAGTGGAAATTCTTTAGCTCTGGAAACCTTCAATTTTTTTTAGTCTTTTAATTGTGGTGGTTCATGCTCTTGAGTTAAGGCTAATTTTACTTTTTTTCCATCTTATCAAACTTGGATAAAGAATTTTTATGAAAAGTTTTCTTGTAGTAATAAGGTACAAGTTATTTCAACTTCCTAATTATGATGACTTTTCTTGCCTTCTCTCAGTCATCATTTAACATGTTTTTAATATTAGATGGGGAGGTTTTTGGTGTTTTTTTTGTTTGTTTGTTTTTTGTTGTTGTTTTTTCTTTTTTGAGATGGAGTCTTGCTCTTTTTCCCAGACCGGTGTGCAGTGGTGCAATCTCGGCTCACTGCAACCTCCACCTCCTGGATTCAAGTGATTCTCCTGCCTCAGCCTTCCAAGTAACTGGGATTACAGGCATGCGCCACCATGCCCAGATAATTTTTGTATTTTTAGTAAAGACAGGTTTCGCCATGTTGGCCAGGATGGTCTCGAACTTCTAGGGAACTTCAGGTGATCCACCCACCTCAGCCTCCCAAAGTGCTGAGATTGCAGGCTTGAGCCACAGCGCCAGACAAGTTGGGAAACTTTGATTTGGAGTTTCTTTTGTTCGTTTGGAGAAGCTCTGTCCTTAACACATTTTAGTGAATTACTTTAGTCAAATTATTCTTTAATCATTTACCAAATTTAAAGCTTGTCTTTGAAGTTTTACAAAGTTGTGAACTGAAATAAATGATTTAATTTTTGACATATAGGTACCACTTAATGGGCAAGTTTATGAACTTTTAACTGTCTTCATGGACTGGATTTCGGATCATCATCTTAGCAAAGTGAAACATGAAGAATCTGGAATGGATGGTAAAAAACCACAACTCAAATTTGCTTCCCAGAGAAATGATATTCAGGAGAAGTGTGTAAAGGTTTGTTTTTTAATTTGAAATATGTGACTCAGAATATATGAAGATTAAAAAAGGGAAAAGCCAGGGCCAGGCATAGTAGCTCACGCCTGTAATCCCAGCACTTCAGGAGTTCAAGGTGGGCAGGCAGATCACCTGAGGTCAGGAGTTCGAGACCAGCCTGGGCAACATGGTGCAACGGGCAACCCTGTCTCTACTAAAAATACAAAAAATAGGTGGGCATCATGGGACGTGCCTGTAATCTCAGCTACTTGGGAGGCTGAGGCAGGAGAAACGCTTGAATCTGGGGGGTGGAGGTTGCAGTGAGCCGATGTTGCGCCACTGCAGTCCATCCTGGGCAACAGAGCAAGACTATTTCAAAAGAAAAAAACAAACCAACAAACAAATTTGAGGGGCTGCCTCTAATGAGGCCCTTCTTCCTGGTCTCCTGCAGAGTCCAGAGGTGATGCAGGGTATCACATGGCTAGGGGGCTGAGTGTGCTAGCTAAGGTCTCTCTCCCTTTTATAAAGCCACCAGTCCAATTCCCATGATAATCCATTAACCCTTGGATGAATTAATCCTTTCATGAGGGCATCCCTCATAACCCAGTCACCTCTTTTTTAAAAAGCTTTTATTTTAGAGATGGGGTCTCCTCGTGTCACCTAGGCTGGAGTGCAGTGGCCCAGTCATTGCTTACTGCAGCCTGCAAACTCCTAGCCTCAAGCAGTCTTTCTGCCTCATCCCTTTGAGTAGGGACTACAGGTATATACCACTTTGCCCAGCTAATTTTTTTTTTTTTTTTGAGACGGAGTCTCGCTCTGTCACCCAAGCTGGAGTGCAGTGGCGCGATATCAGCTCACTGCAAGCTCCACCTCCCGGGTTTACGCCATTCTCCTGCCTCAGCCTCCCGAGTAGCTGGGACTACAGACGCCTGCCACCTTGCCTGGCTAGTTTTTTTGTATTTTTTAGTAGAGACGGGGTTTCACCGTGTTAGCCAGGATGGTCTCGATCTCCTGACCTCGTGATCTGCCCGTCTCAGCCTCCCAAAGTGCTGGAATTACAGGCTTGAGCCACCACACCCGGCCTGCCCAGCTAATTTTTAAAAAATTTGTATAGAGATCAGACCTCGCTTCGTTGCATAGGATGATCTTGAACTCCTAGCTTCAAGCATTCCTCCTGCCTTGGCCTCCCAAAGTGTTGTCATTACAGATGTGGGCTGCTGTGCCCGGACCCAGTCACTTCTTAAAGGCCCCACTTATCAATACTGTCATATTGGGAATTAAGTTTCAACATGACTTTTGGAGGAAACAAACGTTCAAATCATAGCACATGGCAAAAGGGAATTAAAGTTGCTAATCAGCTGACCTTAAAATAGGGAGATTATTCAGGATTATGTGGGTGGTCCTGGTAATCACATAAACTTTAAACCAGAAGGATTCAGAAGAGTAGGTCAGAGACTCACCCCACTCTTGCTGGCTTTTGAAGATGGAGAAAGAGGGCTATGAGACATGGAATTCAGATAATCTTTTTTTTTTTTTTTTTTGAGACGGAGTTTTGCTCTGTCGCCAGGCTGTAGTGCAGTGGTGCCATCTTGGCTCACTGCAACCTCTGCCTCCCGCGTTTACGCCATTCTCCTGCCTCAGTCTCCTAAGTAGCTGGGACTACAGGTGTGCGCCACCATGCCCAGCTAATTTTTGTATTTTTAGTAGAGACGGGTTTTCACTGTGTCAGCTGGGATAGTCTAAAACTCTTGACCTTGTGATCTGCCCACCTCGGCCTCCCAAAGTCTTGGGATTACTGGTGTGAGCCACCATGCCTGGCCATCAGATAGCTTCTAGAAGCTGGGAATTGCCCTCTGCTGACAGTCACAAAGGACACACAAATCTCAGTGCTCTAACTGCAGCAAACTGGATTCTGCATGCAACTTGAATAAGCAAGAAAATGGATCCTCCTTTAGCCTCCAGAAAGGAACACAGCTCTGAATATACATTGATTTTGGCTGGCTGAGACCCATATTAGACTTCTGAACCTACAGAAGTGTAAAATAATGAATTTGTGTTGTTTAAATGTTAAGTTTGTGGTATTTATTATGGCAGCAATAGGACACAAATATACCTTTGTTTAGAATTCTGTCTCTTAGTACCTACATCAATTATTTCCCTAAATCTAGCCTTATTTTAGAAGTAACTGCTAATTAGGAAGGCCTGCAGTATTAAAGTTCTGCAGAGAAATTTTATTTGTTAGAACTAGATGAGGGCTGGGCACGATGTCTCATACCTGTAATCCTTGCACTTTGGGAGGTTGAAGTGGGAGGATAGCTTGAGCCTAGGAGTTTGAGATCAGCTTTGGCAACATGGCAGTACCCCATATCTACAAAAAATACAAAAATTAACCAGGCGCGGTGGCACACACCTGTAACCCCAGTTCCCTCGGAGGCTGAGGTGGGAGGATCACCTGAACCTGGGGAGGTCAAAGCTGCAGTGAGCTGTGATTGTACCACTGTACTCCAGCCTGGGCAACAGAGTGAGACCCTGTCTGAAGAAAAATAATGGAATCAGGATCATGTAACACTGTGTTTTTATATTAGTCTAATAACATAAGAGAATAACATTTAGCACACGTATTTCTCAGGATTCATTTTAACATCTCTAAATAAAAAATTGTCTGGCCGGGCACGGTGGCTCAAGCCTGTAGTCCCAGCACTTTGGGAGGCCGAGACGGGCGGATCACGAGGTCAGGAGATGGAGACCACCCTGGCTAACATGGTGAAACCCCGTCTCCACTAAAAACTACAAAAAACTAGCCGGGCAAGGTGGCGGCGCCTGTAGTCCCAGCTACCTGGGAGGCTGAGGCAGGAGAATGGCGTGAACCCGGGAGGCGGAGCTTACAGTGAGCTGAGATCCGGCCACTGCACTCCAGCCTGGGCGACAGACCGAGACTCCGTCTCAAAAAAAAAAAAAAAATTGTCTACTGACATGTTCAGTATTTACAGTTTCTGTTGAACCTAGATCCTTTCAGTTAAAATATTGTTTTCAACTTAATTACTGTGTATTCATAAGGGTAGAACAATTTTAAGGTGTATAAATAAGTTTTTAAATATAATAATAGAAGAGTAAGTAGTACCAGATTAACTAATTAAATAAATGTGGGCATCATGAGCAGGTATTCACATCTCTTTAGGAAGATGTAAAATTTGTGATTTTAAATAATGTAATCTTAAAATCTTTTTTTTTTGTTGTGATAGGACTCTGTTAACCACTTGGGCAGGCATTATATTTATTCTAAGAATACTAGTATAACTCAAAATATTTTAGCAAAGTAATCTCTTCAGAAATTACCTTTGGAAACTTCTGACAGGGTTTTTTTGTGTATTTTATCACAGTTATAACTTGTTTAAGGATGAATTTAATATTTAAAAACAACTAAAGCCATTGAGGAGTAAATCTGATATACTGGGTATACCTTATAAGACTGATTTTCTTGTGTAATTCAGTAACATAAGGGTGGACTATTATCAAAGAAATTGAGATAGAAAAATTCAGTACAACCTGAGGTGGAAGGTACTATGTATTACAACTAATGATTGTAAAATTTGGCTATAGGACTAACATCATCAACATGTTGGAGTAGGTAGTTTCAGGCCCTTATTCCTCCATGGAAACACCAGTTAATTTCAATATAATGACAAGGACATGTTAGTGAAAATTGTAGAGACCAATTGAGAAGCTGCAGCACTCAGGCTAAAACATTAAAAAGAAGGGACTCCTTCAGAAGGAGTGGAAAAGTTTGTGGCATTTTGCATGTGTGTTCCCCTCCCAGTATAGTGCAGTGCAACCAGGAGGAAATTTCCTGTCCCCTGCCTTCTCCCTTGGGACAAAAACGAAATAATGGACTGCGTGTTCAATATTTTGGCTTATCCAAAGTCTGCCCACAGGACTGGTTTGCATCTCATCTCACTCAGTGCTGAAGGGAATGGTAGCATATCGGGGAAACCCCCACCCCCGATATTCAACATGGGTTTTTTTCTATTTCCCTAAGTGTCAGCTGGTCTGATGAAATAAAGGGAAAGAGTACAAAAGAGAAATTTTAAAGCTGGGTGTCCAGGGAAGACATCACATGTCGGCAGGTTCCATGATGCTGCCTGAGCCGTAAAACCAGCAAGTTTTTATCAGCGATTTTCAAAAGGGGAGGGAGTGCACGAATAAGGGTGTGGGTCACAGAGATCACATGCTTCACAAGGTAATAAAATATCATGAAGCAAGTGGAGGCAGGGCGAGATCACAGGACCACAGGACGGGGCGAAATTAAAATTGCTAATGAAGTTTTGGGCACGCATTGTCATTGATAACATCTTATCAGGCGACAGGGTTTGAGAGCAGACAACCTGTCTGACCAAAATTTATTAGGCGGAAATTTCCTCATCCTAATAAGCCTGGGAGCGCTACAGGAGACCAGGGCTTATTTCATCCCTTCGTCTTCCACCATAAAAGACAGCCGCCCCTAAAGCGGCCATTTCAGAGGCCCACCCTCAGGGGCCATTCTCTTTCTCAGGGATGTTCCTGACTGAGAAAAAGACTTCAGCGATATTTCTCCTATTTGCTTTTGAAAGAAGAGAAATATGGCTCTGTTCTGCCCGGCTCCCTGGCAGTCAGAGTTGAAGGTTATCTCCCTTGTTCCCTGAACATTGCTGTTATCCTTTTCTTTTTTCAAGGTGCCCAGATTTCATATTGTTCAAACACACATGCTCTACAAACAATTTGTGCAGTTAGTGCAATCATCACAGGGTCCTGAGGCGACATACATCCTCCTCAGCTTACAAAATAGATGATGGGATTAAGAGATTAAAGACAGGCATAGGAAATCACAAGGGTATTGATTGGGGAAGTGATAGGTGTCACTTCACAATTGTGAAATCTTCAGAAATTGCAGTAAAAACAGCCATAAGAAATTATAAAAGTATTAATTTGGGGGACTAATAAATATCTATCAAATCTTCACCATGGCTTTATGTTCTGCCATGGCTTCAGCCAGTCCCTCGGTTCAGGGTCCCTGCCTTCCCGCAACAGTAGCATAGTTTGGAAGCTGCAGGAAACAGAAGTGATTGCTGCAGCACATAAGAGCTGCAGAGATCTGCACTTCTGCTGGGAGAGGTCTGAGGGACACAGAAATTAATGGGTTTCTGCGAGGAAACAGTAATAAGTTGTTAGGGAAGTTAAGAGTGTCAAAAACACACATAGAAGCCCAGAGAAGACACATGTGTCAGAAAAATTTGGGTGGTCCTAAAACCTCTAACTGGGCTGATTCATGAAAGTGTTTCCCTGTATGAAGCCAGTTGTAAAGACTCAGAAAGGTATTTGTTTTCTGTTTTTTCAAATGCCCAAATACCCACTAAAAAAAGATCAGAAGGCATACAAAGGAGCAGGGACATTGATCAAATAAAAGAAGAAAACAAAGCTTCAGAAACTCACCCTAAAGAAATGCAGGTCTCTGAACTTTGTGACATATGACTTAAAAACTGTGACAGAGAACTTAAAAACTTAAGAAAACACAAAAAACTAAGCAAAGTCAGGAAAATGATGCAAGAACAAAGTGACAGTGTAAACTAGAAGATACAAATTATAAGAAAGAAACAAATAAATTCTGGAGCTGAAGAATACAATATCTGAACTATAAAAGTCAGCAGCAGACTTGATTACGCAGAAGACATCAACACATTTGAAGACAGATAATCTAAAATTAAGTCAGAGGCTGGGCACAGTGGCTTACACCTGTAATTTCAGTGCTTTGGGAAGCCAAAGCAGGAGGGTCACTTGAAGCCAGGTGTTCAAGACCAGCCTGGTCAACATAATGAGACCCCCATGTCTACAAAAAGTTCTAACGAAATAATAAAATTACATCAGAGGAGCAAAGAGAAAAAAATGAAGAAAAGTAACGACAGTCTAAGGGACTTATGGGAGATCATAAAGTGAACCAGTATATGCATAATGTAAGTCTTGGAATGAGAAGAGAGAAGAAGGGGGAGAGAGCTTATTTGTAGAAATAATGGCTGAAAACATCCCAAACTTGCCCTTTTTTAAGGAAAGGATTGGGCATACAAATTCAGGACGCTCAAGGAACTCCAGAGAGGACAATTCCAAAGACACCCAACTCTAAGATACATTATAATCAAATTGTCAAAAGTAAAATACAAAGAGAATCTTGAAATTGACAAGAGAAAAGCAGCTGGTCTCCTTCAAGGGAGTTCTGTAAGAATTTCATCAGATTTCTCAGCAGAAACCTTGCAGGCCAACAGGCAGTGGGATGGTACATTCTGCAAAATGTAAAAAAAACAAAAACAAAAACAAAAAAAACCCTGTTACCCAAGAGTACTATATCCAGCTAAACTGTCCTTAAGACTTTCTCAGATAAACAATAGTTGAAGGAGTTCAGTAACCATTACACCTGCCTTATAAAAAATACTAAAGAGAGTCCTTCAGATTGAAATGAAAGCACACTACACAGCAACATGAAACCATATAAAAGTGTAACATTCTGTGTTAAAGGCAAATAAATGGACAAATACAGTAAGTAGCCTATATTGTTATAATCTTGATATATAAGTTGATTTTTAATTATTGCATAGGATGTAAAAGACAAGTATTTAAAAAAAAAAACTAAGTCTATGCTGGGGGTAATACAACATATAAAGATACAATTTGTGGCCTGGTGTGGTGGCTGACGCCTGTAATCCCAGCACTTTGGGAGGCTAAGGTAGGTGGATCACCAGAGGTCAGGAGTTTGAGACCAGCCTGGCCAACATGGTGAAACCTCATCTCCACTAAAAGTACAAAAATTAGCCAGGCATGGTCATACGTGCCTGTAATCCCAGCTACTTGGGAAGCGGAAGCAGGAGAATTGCTTGAACCTGGGAGGCGGAGGTTGCAGTGAGCTGATTTCATGCCATTGCACTCCAGCCTGGGCAACAGAGTGAGACTCCGCCTCGAAAAAAAAGAATTTGTGACATCAGTAACATGAAGTGGGAATGTGGAGCCATAATGGTGCAGTTAGTGTATTCAGTGGACATTATTGATGTAAAATAGTTATAACTTTAAGATGTTTTATATAATTGATTGCAAAGAAAACACTTACAGAATATACACAGAAGGAAGTGAAAAGGGAATCTAAACGTGTAACACACACAAAAATCAGTGAAAGCCAAAGGCAGTAAGAGAGGAAAGGAGGGACAAAAAAGCTGCAAGACATACAGAAAAATTAGCAAAATGGTAATAGTATGTCCTTCCTGGCCTGGCGCAGTGCCTCACGCCTGTAATCCCAGCACTTTGGGAGGCCGAGGAGGGTGGATCACCTGAGGTCAGAAGTTCAAGACCAGCCTGGTCAACACAGTGAAACCCCATCTCTATTAAAAATACAAAAATTAGCCGGGCATGGTGGCAGGCACTTGTAATCCCAGCTACTACGGAGGCTGAGGCAGGAGAATTGCTTGAACCCAGGAGGCAGAAGTTGCAGTGAGCTGAGATCATACCATTGTGCTCCAGCATGGGCAACGAGTGAAACTTTGTCTCCAAAAAAAAAAAAAAGTATGTCCTTCCTTTATCAGTAATTACTTTAAGTGTAAATGGATGAAATCAGAAAACTAATTAGAGTGGCTGATTGGATTTAAACAGCCAGCACCCAACTGTATGCTGTCTACAAGGGACTCATTTTAGATCTAAAGACATGTGTAGGCTGAAAATGAAAGGATGGAAAAAGACAATCCTTGTCAGTGGTCACCAGAAGAGAATAGTAGTAGTAATACTAATATAAGACAAAATATACTTTATGTCAAAAACTCTTATAAGAGACAAGGACACTATATAAATGATAAAAAGGTAAATTCACCAAGAAGATATAAATGAGAAATATTTATGCCCTAAAACATCAGACTTCTAAAATAATGTGAAGCAAACATTGACAGAATTGAAGAAATAGTAATATAATAATACTAGGAACTTAAATACCCTACTTTCAGAAATAGAATAACCAGACAGAATATAAGTAAGGAAATGGAGGACTTGAGCAACATAATAAATTAACTTGATCTGTCAGACATATACAGAACACTCCACCCAACAACAGCAGATGATACATTCTTCTCAAGTGTACATGGAACATCCTCCAGATAAACTATGTGTTTGGCCACAAAACAAGTCTTAATAAATTTCCAAAGACTAACATCGTTACAAAATTTCTGATCACAATGAAGTGAAACCTCAAACCAAAGAAGGATAACTATAAAATCCACAAATATGTGAAAATTTAAAAACTCACTCTACAGCAACCATTGGGTCAAAGAAGAAATCCCAAGGAAAATTGGCAAATACCTTGAAACAAAAAAATACATCATAATATTGGCAAATACCTTGAAACAAAAAAATACATCATAACAAAATTTATAGGATGCAGTGTTAAGAGGGAAGTTTGCAGCTGTAGATACTTACATTGAAAAGGAAGAGAGATCAAAATCAAAATCAACAGCCTGGCTGATTTGGTTCCTTGAAAGTATCAACAAAATTGACAAACCACTAGCTAGATGAAGGGAGAAGAAAAGAGAAGACTGGAATAACTCAAATTAGAAAGGAAAGATGGGATCTTGCAAGCAATACCACAGAAATAAAAAGGATTATAAGACAATATTATCAACAATTACATGCCAACAGATTGCGTCACATAGAATAAATGAATAAGTTCCTATAAAAACACAGCTTTCCAAGACTGAATCATGATGAAATAGAAAATCTGAAAAGGCCGACGATAAGGAGGTTCAATCACTTAAAAAAAAAAAAAAACAAAGCCAACAATGAAAAACCAGAGAGCTTCACTTTAGAATTCTATCAAACATTTGAAGAGTTAACACCCATCCTCCTCATATTCTTTAAAAAAATTGAAAGGGAAGTAACACTTCCAGACTTACTCTTTGGGGCCTACATTACCCTGATACCAAAGCTAGACAAAGACACAGTAAAAAAACTACTGACGGCCGGGCGCGGTGGCTCAAGCCTGTAATCCCAGCACTTTGGGAGGCCGAGACGGGCGGATCACGAGGTCTGGAGATTGAGACCATCCTGGCTAACATGGTGAAACCCCGTCTCTACTAAAAATACAAAAAAACTAGCCGGATGACGTGGCGGGCGCCTGTAGTCCCAACTACTTGGGAGGCTGAGGCAGGAGAATGGCGTAAACCCAGGAGGCGTAGCTTGCAGTGAGCTGAGATCCGGCCACTGC
>NW_012119066.1:885503-899082 GCF_000951035.1 Colobus angolensis palliatus | reverse complement strand
TAAACCCAGGAGGCGTAGCTTGCAGTGAGCTGAGATCCGGCCACTGCACTCCAGCCTGGGCGGCAGAGCGAGACTCCGTCTCAAAAAAACAAACAAACAAAAAAAAAAAAAACTACTGACTAATACCTTGATAAATATAGATGCAAAAATCTTCAACAAAATAATAGCAAACTGAATTCAACAGTACAGTCATGTATTGCTTAACAATGGGACCACATTCTGAGAAATGTATTGTTAGGTGACTTTTTGTGTAAACATTGTAGAGTATTTACATAACCAGCCTAGGCTATATTATGTAGCCTGTTGTTCCTAGGCTATGATCCTGTACAGCATCTACTATGCTGAATATCTTAGGCAGTTGTAACACAATGTGAAGTATTTGTGTATCTAAACATATAAAATGTACAGTAAAGATACAATATAACAGATTAAAAAGGGTACACCTGGGCCAGGCTCGTGGCTCATGCCTGTAATCCCAGCACTTTGGGAGGCTGAGGCAGGCGATTACCTGAGGTCAGGAGTTCGAGACTACCTTGGCTAACATGGTGAAACCCCGTTTTTACTAAAAATACAAAAATTAGTTGGACATGGTGGCGGGCGTCTGTAATCTCAGCTATTTGGCAAGAGAATTGCTTTAACCCAGGAGGCAGAGATTGTAGTGAGCCAAGATCGTGCCACTGCACTCCAGCCTGGGCCACAGAGTGAGACTGTCTCCAAAAAAAAAAAAAAAAAAATGGCAGGTACACCTGAATAGAGCACTTACCATGAATGGAGCTTTCAGGACTGGAAGTTGCTCTGGGTGAGTCAGTGAGTGAGTAGTGAGTAAATGAAATTCTAAGACATGCATGCTACAGTAAATTTTATAAACAGTATGCCCTTAGACTACACTAAATTTAGAAAAAAAATTTTTTTCACTAACGAATTAAGCTTAGCTTACTGTAATTTTTTTACTTTATAAACATTCTAGTTTTTTTAACTTTTTGACTTCGTAATATTAATAACACTTTGTTTAAAACACAAACACATTGTACAGGTGTACAAAAATATTTTCTTTCTATCCTATATGTTTTTTTCTATTTAAAAATTTTATATTTTATTTTTTACTCTCTCAACTATTTTGTTAAAAACTAAGACACAGACACATGTTAGCTTAGGCTTACACAGGGTCAGGATAATCAATATCAGTGTCTTCCACCTCTACAGTTGGTTCCACTGGAAGGTCTTTGGGGCAATAACACACAAATAGCTATCACCTCCTATAATAACAATGCCTTTGCCTGGAATACCTGCTGAAGGACCTGCCTGAGGCTCTTTTACATTTAACTTTTTTTTTTGTTAATAACTGGAAGGAGTACATCTGAAATAATGATAAAAAGTATAGTGTAGCAGATACGTAATCAGTAACATAGTTGTTTATTATCTTTATCAAGTAGTATGTACTATACATAATTGTATGTGTTACACTTTTATACTACTGCCAACACAGTAGTTTTTTTTACACCAGCATTGTCACAAACACATGAATAATTTACTGCCGTATGACATTGTAACAGCTACAACATCACTAGACAATAGGAATTTTTAGCTCCCTTATAATGTCATGGGACCAGCATTGTTATATGTGGTCAATTGACCGAAATGTTATGCAGTGCATGACTGTGTAAGATTAAAAATTGGTAAAGAATGAAATTGAGTTGTTTCAGAGGGAACTCTTTCACATGGAACTAGACATATGTATGGAAGATACAGTACACAGATTTACCTATAAAGTATTCCTGCCAGAAAACAAGTTATGTAGCAACACAAGGAATCATGCAAAATAAATTAGGAACGTGAGATAATTAACTGACCTAGACTCGTCAACAAGTTAATCATGTAAATAATAAGGAGGTGGGAGGATGTAACGTGTCCAAAACTAGAAGAGACTTAGGAGACACAAAGACCAAGAGCACCAAGCAGGCCTGATTGTATCTTGTTTTTGTTCTGGTGGTTTTTGTTTTTGGTAACAGCTTTATTGAGATATAATTCACATCTTATACAAGTAGGCTTTTAACTGTGCAATTCAGTGTTTCTTTTTCTGTATTCACAGAGTTGTGTCACCATCACCTTAATCAGTTTTAGAACATGTTACCTCCTCTCTCCAAAAAAAAATCCAACCCATTATCAGTTGCCCAGCCCTTTATTCAGCATTTCCAGTCCTAGGCAACCACCAACCACTCATCTGCTTACTGTCTTTATAGATTTTCCTATCTGGACTTTTCATATAAACAGATTCATACAATATGTAGTGTTCCATGACTGACTCATTATGTTTTTGAAATTCACTTATGTCGTCACATGTATCAATACTTCATTCCTTTTTATTACCAAATAATATTCTGTAATATAGATAATAACGTTTTACTTGCCCATATCATTTGAGAGACATTTGGGTTGTTTCCATTTGTTGGCTGTTACGAATGGTGTCGCTATGAACACTTATCTACAAATATTTGTATGCATGTATTTTTTCATTTTCCTTGACTACATACCTAAGAGTGAAACTGCTAAACTGCCAGACTGTTTGTCAAAGTGGTTCAACAATTGTACAGTCCTGCCAGCAGTCTGCAGGAGTTTCGATTTCTTCATATCATGGTCAGAACATATGTATTTAAAATTTTTGTCATCTCGGTGAGTATGAAGTGGTCAATCATCATGGTTTTGATTCATGTTTCCCTGATGACTAATGTTGAGCATCATTTCATGTGCTTTTTGACTGTTGGGATTTCTTTTATAGGTAAGTGTTTGTTTAAATCCATTGAGCATTTTTGATTGAGCTATCTTTTTTATTACTGAGTTATTTGTAGGAAGTTTTGTTTTTAAATATTCAAGATGGATGTACCTTATCCAATATGTGATTTGAAAATATTTTCTCAGGGCCGGGCGCGGTGGCTCAAGCCTGTAATCCCAGCACTTTGGGAGGCCGAGACGGGCGGATCACGAGGTCAGGAGATCGAGACCATCCTGGCTAACACGGTGAAACCCCGTCTCTACTAAAAAATACAAAAAGCTAGCCGGGCGAGGTGGCGGGCGCCTGTAGTCCCAGCTACTCGGGAGGCTGAGGCAGGAGAATGGCATAAACCCGGGAGGCGGAGCTTGCAGTGAGCTGAGATCTAGCCACTGCACCCCAGCCTGGGCGACAGAGCGAGGCTCCGTCTCAAAAAAAAAAAAAAGTTTAATACCTTTACCTCTTACATATTTAGGCCTTTGATGCATTTTGAGTTAGTTTCCTATATAGTGTGAGAGGGGTGTAACCTCGTTTTTTACATATAGGTACCCATTTGTTTCAGCATCATTGGTTGAAAAATCTGTTCCTTCCCTATTGAATTGTTTTGGTACCATGTCGAAAATAAATACAGTGTAAATAAGAGAGTCCATGTCTGGATTCTCAATTCCGTTCCCTTGTTCTATTTGTCTATCCTTATGCCAGTGTCACACTTGATTCATTACTGTAGCTTTGTAGTAAATTTTAAAATCAGAAAGTGTGAGTCTTCCAACTTTGTCCTTCTTTTCCAAATATGTTCTGGGTCAGTGGCATTTTCATATGAATTTCAGGGGCAGCCTTTCAATTTCTGCAAAGAAGGCAGCTGGGATTTTGATTAAGGACTGTATTGAATCTGTGGATTAATTTGGGAAGTCTTGGAATCTTAGCAGTATTGTCTGCTAATCCATGAACAAGATGTCTTTCCATTTTATTTAGATCTTTTTAATTTCTTTCAGCTATATTTTCTCATTTTCAGGGTATAAGTTTTGTACTTCTTTTGAAAAGTTAATTTCAGAGTATTTTTATTATTTCTGGTGATGCCAAAATAGAATCATTTTCTTAAATTCATTTTTGGATGGTACGTTGCTAATGTGTGGCTACACAATTAAAGGCAGGTCAAGATAGGGATGCCACCTACTATCACCTCTACTGTTTAACATTATTCTAAAGCAAAATGATGAGAAAATGGAATGAAATGTTTAGCATTGAAAAGCAGACCTATCTTCATCACTTTAAAATAATGTAAAGGAAAGGAAACCAGCCAAAAAATTAATTAGAACTCGTGATTTCAGTGAAGTATTCAGTTGCTAAAAAGCAAAAAAATCTTCCAAATACATCAATATGTAATTTAAAGAAAAGAATATATTTACAATACCCAATTTACAAACCTAGTAAAATAAATAAAAGAGAAAATGTGTAAAACAAAATGTAGAAAATTACAAATTTTGTTTAACAATATGAAAATCTAATTTGATAATCAAGGGATTTCACATGTGCTGGATAGAAAGATATATGACATCATTTCTTACTAAATCAAAAAGTTAAATGTAACAATAAAAATGATTTTGGCTGGGCGTGGTGGCTCACGCCTGTAATCCCAGCACTTTGGGAGGCCAAGGTGGGCAGATCGTGAGATCAGGAGATCGAGACCATCCTGGCTAACACGGTGAAACCCCGTCTCTACTAAAAATACAAAAAAATAGCCGGGCGTGGTGGTGGGCACCTGTAGTTCCAGCTACCCGGGGGGCTGAGGCAGGAGAATGGCTTAAACCCGGGAGGTGGAGCTTGCAGTGAGCCGAGATCACGCCGCAACACTCAAGCCTGGGCAACAAGTGAGACTCCATCTCAGAAAAAGAAAAAAAAAAAAAAGATTTTAAAAACTTAAAAATTATGTTACATACTTTTGGATCACTGTTCCTGAAAGAAAATTCATCAGAGATTCCATTCCCATATGTAACATATATTAAAACCACAGTGATTAGAACATTGTGGTAGTAGTATAGGAGCACACAAATTGATAGAACTGTGATCGCAAAAATAGATCCAAACTTGTACGTGGATTTCACATATGATAAAAGTAGCGTGTTAAATCAATGGAGGAAAATGGGAATTATTTCATAAGTGTGTCAAGACTACTGATTTACCATTAAAAACAAGAAGGTGCTTCTATACCATACTTAACACCAAAATATATTTGGTGTCCAATAAATATTTGGAAGTTATCATGAAACCATAGAAAACCCAAAAATATAACATTAAATATTTATTAAATATGAGGACAAGGTAAAGCATTTTACCATTAATGTTTACATAAATGGTAAAAATAACAAAACAAGGGCTCTAGATTTAATGACATAAAAACATAAAACTGATATATGTCAAAGAATACTACTTATCCTAAAATTCATATGGCATCTGAAGGCACAATGAAAAGCTGAAACAACCATAAAAAGAACAAAGTTAGAGATCTCATACTTTCTGATTTCAAAACTTAGTACAAAGCTACAGTAATCTAAACTCTGTGATACTGACATAAGACATGTAGACCAATGGGATAGAATGGAGAGCCCAATATAAGGCCTCACATATAGTCCAGTGATTTTTGACAAGGGTACAGAGACCACTCAATGAAGGAAGGACAGTCTTTTCAACAAATGATGTTGAAAAACTGGATACCCTGATGCAACAAAATGAATATGAGCCTTACCTTATACGATATGTAAAATTTAACTCAGCTGGGCGTGGTGGCTCACACCTGTAATTCCAGCACTTTGGGAGGCCAAGGTGGGCAGATCACAAGGTCAGGAGTTCGAGACCAGCCCGGCCAACATAGTGAAACCGTATCTCTACTAAAAATACAAAAAATTAGCCAGACATGGTGGCAGGCACCTGTAATCCCAGCTACTCGGGAGGCTGAGGCAGGAGAATCGCTTGAACCCAGGAGGTGGAGGTTGCAGTGAGCCGAGATCACGCCATTGCACTCCAGCCTGGGTGACAGTGTGAGAGTCCCTCTCAAAAAAAATTTAACTCAAAATGGGTCAAAGGCTTAAATGTGAAAATTTAAAACTATAAAACTCTTAGAAGACATAGAGGAAAATCTTCATGATATTAGATTAGGCAGTGATTACATGGCTAAAACACCAAAAGCACAGGCAACAAAAGCAAAAATAAACCGAACTTCATCAAAATTAAAAACGTTTGTGCATCAACAGATTGAAATGGTAATCTCCAGAATGGGAGGAAATACTAGCAAATTGTGTATCTGACAAGCGATTGCTACCCACAATATATAAGGAACTCCTTCAACCCAGCAAAAAACAAAACCAAAAAAACTCTATTTTTTAAAAAGCAAGCAAAGAACCTAAATAGATATTTCTCCAAAGATAAAGAAATGGCCCCTAAGCACATAAAAAGATGCTTAACATCACTACTCTCTAAGGAAACACACAACCACAGTAAGATACCACTTAACACCTATTAGAATGTTTATTTTAAAAAAATAAGGCTAGGCGTGGTGGCTTACACTTGTAATCCCGGCACTTTGGGAGGCCGAGGCAGGCGGATCACTTGAGGTCAGGAGCTTGAGACCAGCCTGGCCAACATGGGGAAACCTCATCTTTACTAAAAATATAAAAATTAGCCTGGCATGGTGATGCAAACCTGTAGCCCCAGCTACTTGGGAGGCTGAGACACGGGAATTGCTTGAACCTGGGAGGCAGAGGTTGCAGTGAGCCGAGATTGTGCGACCACACTCCAGCCTGGGAGACAGATTGAGAGTGTGTCTCTGTACGTACGTACATACATACGTACATACAAGTGTTGGCAAGGATGTCAGAAAGCGGAATCCTTGTTTATTGGTGATAGGAATGTACAATGCAGCTGCTGTGGAAGACAGTATGGTGGTTCTTCAAAAATTTAAACAGAATTACCTTATATTATGCAGTTTTACTTCTGGATATATATTCATAATAATTGAAAGCAGAGGCTTGAACAGATACTTAAGCGCCAAGTTTATAGCAAGATTATACATAATAAAATGAAGGTGGACACAGTGTAAATGCTCATCCATGAATGAGTAGATAAACAAGATGTGGTATATACATACACAAGACTATTATTCAGGCATGAAATTGACGCATGCTACAACATGAATGAACCCTGAAGACATTGTAAATGAAATAAGCTAGACACCAGATGACAAATATTACATGATTCCACTTCCACGCGTGCAGTACCTAGAATAGTCCAATTTTGTGGAGACAAAATTTTGTGGTGGTTACCAGGGGCTAGGAGAAGAGAATGGAGGGTTATTATTTAATAGATACAGAGTTTCAGTTTGGCATGATGCAGAAGTTTTGGGGATGGATAGTGGTGATGGTTATACAACAGTGTGATGACACTAATGCCGTTGGTAAATTTTAAGTTACGTGTATTTTTCCATAATAAAGATGTTTCAATAAAGTGTCGACTAGCGTACATTTTCACCAGGATTCTGCATTCTAAGACAGGCCACCCTAAACTTTAGGGTGCTCACTTTGCAAAAGTTCAGCAGTTGCCAGTCAGAAACCAAAGGCATGGCTCACGCCTGTAATCCCAGCACTTTGGGAGGCTGAGGCGGGCGGAGACCTGATGTCAGGAGTTCAAGACCAGCCAGCCTGGCCAATGTGGTAAAACCCCCTCTCTACTAAAAAATACAAAAATTAGCCGGGCATGGTGGTGGGCACCTGTAATCCCAGCTACTCGGGAGGCTGAGGCAGGAGAGTCGCTTGAACCCAGGAAGTGGAGGTTGCAGTGAGTCGAGATCGCGCCATTGCACACCAGGCTGGGCAACAAGAGCAAAACTCTGTCTCAAAAAAAAAAAAAAAAAAACAAAGGCACCTTGGGAAGGAAGCCAGAAAATGTTCTTCATTGTGACATTTTGGCCAGGACAATTTAGCCAGGTACGGTGGCTCACGCCTGTAATCCCAGCACCTTGGGATGCCGAGGCGGGCAGGTCACTTGAGGCCAGCAGTTCAAGACCAGCCTGACCAACATGGAGAAACTCTGTCTCTATTAAAAATACAAAAATTAGCCAGGCATGGTGGTGCACACCTGTAATCCCAGCTACTCGTGGGGCTGAGGCGCCAGAATCGCTTAAACCCCAGAGGCAGAAGTTTCAGTGAGCCGAGATCATGCTGCTTACTGCACTCCAGCCTGGGCTGTAGAGCAGGACTCTGTCTCAAAGAAAAGAAAAAAAAATTCTGACAATTTCAAATCATCACAGTAAGAAAGAAAAAGGCAGTGTATCTGATGTAAAGATCACTAGATGATCTTAAACGCTGAAAGGACAAATTGTAAACAGTGAGTTTGGAAAGAGTTCACAGTTCACTATTACTGCCACCCCGTGAACAAAGACCATTGTTACAGTGTTAGTAGGATGAAATATGCCAAATCTCTTGAAACATTCAGAAGATAAGAAAAAATACTTTTTTGTTATGTTTGGATTAAGAATATAAACACTGTTGGAAAAGGCTTAGTATTTAGAGGGGATAAGGATGTAAATGAAGTGAATATTTTTCATGAAAAAATGAAATCGCTAGGAAAAGACAGTGTTTGCTGTGAAGAAACTGAAAGATATCTAAGAGAAACTTGACTTTCCAACTTTAGCACATATCAGAATCATTTGCAGGGCTTGGTAAAACTCAGGTTCCTGGGTTCTATCCCTGGAATCTGATTTAGTAGATCCAATGTGGCACAGAATTTTGTATTTCTTTCTTTCTTTTTTTTTTTTTTTGAAATGAAGTTCCAGTCTTGTTGCCCAGGCTGGAGCGCAATGGCGTGATCTCGGCTCACTGCAACCCCCGCCTCCTGGGTTCAAGCGATTCTCCTGCCTCAGCCTTCCGAGTAGCTGGGATAACAGGTGCCTGTCACCATGCCTGACTAATTTTTGTATATTTAGTAGAGGTGGAGTTTCACCATGTTGACTGGGCTGGTCTTGAACTTCTGACCTCAGGTGATCCACCCTCCTCAGCCTCCCAAAGTGCTGGGATTACAGGCGTGAGCCATCGCGCCCTGCTTTTTTTTCTCTTTTTTTTGAAATGGAGTCTCGCTCTGTCGCCCATGCTGGAGTGCAGTGGTGCAATCTCAGCTCCCTGCAACCTCCGCCTCCTGGGTTTAAGCAGTTCTGCCTCAGCCTCCCGAGTAGCTGGGATTACAGGTGTACGCCACTACACCTGGCTAATTTTTATATTTTTAGTAGAGACAGGTTTTCACTATGTTGGCCTGGCTGGTCTCAAACTCCTGACCTCAAGTGATCGCCTGCCTCAGCCTCCCAGAGTGCTGAGATTACAGGCGTGACCTACCACGCCTGTCCAGAATTTGTATTTCTTTTCTTTTTTTTTTTTTTTGAGATGGAGTTTCACTCTTGTTGCCCAGGCTGGAGTCCAATGGTGCGATCTTGGCTCACCGCAGCCTCTGCCTCCCGGGTTCAAGTGATTCTTCTGCCTCAGCCTCCCAAGTAGCTGGGATTACAGGCATGCGCCACCACACCCAGCTAATTTTGTGTTTTTAGTAGAGATGGAGTTTCTCCATGTTGGTCAGACTGACCTGAAACTCCCCACCCAGAATTTGTATTTCTGACAGGTTCCCAAGTGATGCTCTTTCTGTAGTTGTAGGGACCACAATTTGAGAACCACTGGTGTAGATAAATTACATCCTAAGATAAGAAAATATATGGGAAAGCCTTGTAGAAGTGACTGCTAAAAGTTAAACTTTGAAGGATGAGTAGGTATTTGTGAGACAGACACTTAGTAGTTGAAGGAGAAGACATGAGCTGCCTTCGTCACGACATGTATCTGTTACAGGGTATGGGTGAGGTATGATGTGAGGAAAGTTGCAGTGAGCTGGAAGTGGAGTCACCTGCTGTTCTAGAACTATGCTGGCGAGTTTGAATGTCATCCCTCAGAGAAGAGGGAGACAGGAAATGGTTTTAAGCAAGGGATCTATATTTTACCATGGAGAAACCTTAAATGCACATTGCTAAGTGAAAGAAGCCAGCCTGAAAAGGCTACATGCTCTATGATTCCAACTATAATGACATTTTGGAAAAGGCAAAAACTGGAGTAAAAAGATCAGTAGCTGCCAGGGGTTCTGAGAAAGAGAGGAGAGAAGCACAGGCGATGTTTAGGACAGTGAAATTATTTCCTGTGATACATGGTGGATATGTGTCATTATATGTTGTCAAAATCTGTAGGCTATACAACAGAGTGAATCCTAATGTAAACTATAGATTTTAGTTAATCATAGTGTGTCAGTGTTAACAATTGTTACAAATGTTCCACACTAGTAAAGATGTTAATAATGGAAGGTACTGGCAGGTGGGAGTAGGACAGGGGGCATATAAGCATTCTCAACTTCCTACTCAGTATACTCAAAAACCTAAAACTGCTCTTTAAAAACAAGGTCTGTTAGTTTAAAAGCAAACAGAAAGTAGAGATAGAGTAGGCAGGAACTACAAAGAAGACAATGCCAGATGAATTTAGTGAAGTCTGGTTTTTCTTAAGCTATGGGAATGTTTATAGCCCATGACAAAGGTCAGCAAACCTTTTTTTGTAAAAGGACAAATGAGGAATATTTTAGGATTTGCAGGCCAAAAAGCAAAGTGAAAGATACCAGTACTTACATAATAAGAAATGAAACAAATTTCTTTTCTTTTTTTTTTTTTTTTGAGATGGAGTCTCGCTCTGTCGTCCAGGCTGGAGTGCAGTGGCCGGATCTCAGCTCACTGCAAGCTCCGCCTCCCGGGTTCACGCCATTCTCCTGCCTCAGCCTCCCGAGTAGCTGGGACTACAGGCGCCCGCCACCTCGCCCGGCTAGTTTTTGTATTTTTAGTAGAGACGGGGTTTCACTGTGTTAGCCAGGATGGTCTCGATCTCCTGACCTCGTGATCCGCCCGTCTCGGCCTCCCAAAGTGCTGGGGTTACAGGCTTGAGCCACCGCGCCCGGCCAATGAAACAAATTTTCACCAGTTTTTTTGTTGACAAAATTAAAAATGTAATGTGGAGTAAACTTTTTGTAGTCAATTGAATAATGAGGAAACTCGAATTTGGGGGTATCATTTTACTTAATTGGGGTTCCAAGTGTTTCGTTTCATCAGAATCAACTGCATATTTTTATCTGTTAATGCTGATCTGTAATGAGAGTTTACATATTTCATCTTTGAATTTTTTTTTTTTTTTGAGACAGAGCCTCA
Source organism: Colobus angolensis palliatus (assembly GCF_000951035.1). NCBI lineage: Eukaryota > Metazoa > Chordata > Mammalia > Primates > Cercopithecidae > Colobus > Colobus angolensis. Next base: position 888,049 of record NW_012119066.1, on the reverse strand, counting down.
CTCTGTCACACGAGCTGGAGTGCAGTGGCGCAATCTCGACTCACTGCAACCTCTGCCTCCCGAGTTCAAGCAATTCTCTTGCCTCAGCCTCCTGAGTAGCTGGGATTACAGGTGTCCACCACTCCCAGCTAATTTTTTGCATTTTTAGTAGAGACAGATGGGGGTTTTACCATGTTGGCCAGGCTGGTATTGAACTGCTGACCTCAGGTGATCCACCCACCTTGGCCTCCCAAAGTACTGGGATTATAGGCATGAGCCACCATGCCCAGCCTGAAAATGTCTTTTCATACACTAAGTATTGTCAAATAATTGACCTCAATCCGTGAGCATATGATTTTGTTTCATTGTGGTAAAATATGCATAGCTTAATATTTATCGTTTTAACCATTTATAAATGTACAATTTAGTGACATTAAGTATAATCCCAATGCTGTACAACTATCATTACTATCAATTTCAAGAATTTTTTATCATCTGAAACAAATTCTGTACCCATTTAACAATATCTTCCCATTCCTCCCTCCCCTGTAGACCCTGGTAGTCTGTCATCTACTATCTATCTCTAAGAATTTGCCTGTTCTAAGTATCTCATAAGTGGGACCACGGACATGCATATGACTCTGTCACTTGAAAAGCATTTACAGAATTCTTTTTGATTTTTCTCTTGATACTTCTTTTTGTATATCACTGTATTGGAGAGTAATCACTTCCAATTGAAGGTCAAATGGCAGCTCCTCAGTTGCAGTCAAATGGATCTTGAAATATGCAGATCATTTTGCACTTGCATTGAGATTCAAATAATGCTGTAGTTTGGGGTCAGAAAACATATCCGCTGCAAATCTGTTGTGGAATGGTAATGGAGATCTCCTCTCTAACATTATGATTCAAACACCACCAGTTGTTCAAATGACTACTGTAGTGTAAGTTTCATATATAAGCACTGTTTTGACTTGTAATTTCAGGTTGACTCTAGTAAGAAAAATCAATAATGTGCAGCAAAAGGTAATTTCCAGAACTGTTCAATGATTGAGTGCTGTTCTTATTCAGAAAATGTTCATCTCAGCCATGAGCTCAAAAATTAAAAAAATGCATTGCCATGTGTTAGGGCCATTAAGAATATTACACCTCTATTTCTAATAAAAATTCACGGAACTTTTGATAGTTAAGTCCCCCAGAGCAAATGAAATTCACCACTGATAACAGCGATATGAAAACACATGATATATTCAAATATTTTTCACAAAGTATTGGCTGATAGATAGTATAATGACTAACCATAGTTTAAATACCTTACATATCATAAGATTTGTAAATCTGTTCAAGTAAGTCTTTTTCTGGTCCACCCATATAATTTCTCAAACTGTGATGAAAACAAATTTATTATCTTAATAATTTTTAAGTATACAGTTCATTAGTATATTCACATTGTTCTTCAGCAGCTCTCCAGAAATACTTTATCTTGAAAAACTAAAACTCAGTACGCATTGTCTTTGTTTTGTGCTGTTGCAACAGAGTATCTGAGACTGGGCAATCTGTAAACAACAGAAATTTATTTCTCACAGTTCTGGCAGCTGGACGTCCAAGCATCTGATTGGGGCTTTCTTGTTGCATCCTCACGTGGCACAAGGCAGAAGAGCAAAAACCAGATGAACGTTGTGTGCCCACAGGGTGGAAGAGCAGGAGAAAGGGATCCCACTCCCAGATGCCTTTATTATAATGCCGTTAATCCGTTCCTTAGGGCAGAGCCCTCCTGACGTAAATACTTCCCAGTAGATCCCCGCCTCGCAACACTGATGTTTTGGGCATTAAGTTTCCAACACAAATTTTGAGGAACATATTCAAACCATAGCGCTTATTAAATAACAACTCCCCATTTCACCTACCCCAGCCCCTGATGACCACCATTCAGTTTTCTGCTTCAATGAATTTGACATTCGATTTCTCATTTGGGTGGAATCATAATAATATTGGCCTTTTTGTGACTGGCTTATTTCACTTAGCATAATATCCTTAAGGTTCGTCCATGTTGTAGCATGTGACAGGATTTCTTTCCTTTTTAAGGTGGAACAATGTTTCTTTATGCATGAATACCACATACTGCTTATCTGTTCATTCGTTGATGGATATTTGGGCAGCTACCATCTCATGGCTATTGTGAATAGTGCTGATAGGAATATGGGCTTGCAAATATCCTTTCAAGACCCTGTTTTCAATCCCTTTGGACATATACTCAGAAGTGGGATTGCCAGATCATTTGATAGTTTTATTTTCAATTTTTGAAGAACTGCTATACTGTTCACCATAGTAAATTAATGCTGTAGGGATTTTGGTAGCGATTACCTTGAATCTGTAGATCACTTTGGGTAGCGTGGACACCTTAATAATACCAAGTTTTCTTTAGTTTAATGAGATCCCATTTGTCAATTTTGGCTTTTGCTGCCGTTGCTTTTGGTGTTTTAGACATGAAGTCCTTGCCCATGCCTATGTCAAGAACCACATGATTATCTCAATAAAAGTCTCCTCTTAATGCTGATGTTTCTTCCAGT
>NW_012119066.1:875733-884178 GCF_000951035.1 Colobus angolensis palliatus | reverse complement strand
AAAAAAAAACCAAGTTTTCTGACCCATAAACATGAAATTTCATTCTATTTGGGTCTGTTTTAATTTTTTTCATGACTGTTTTGTGGTTTTTAGTGTATTAGTTTTTTACCTCCTTGCTTAGATTTATTGCTAAGTATTTTTATTAATTTTGATGCTATTTGTAAATGGAACTGTTTTCCTTATTTCCTGTTTGGATTGTTCATTGTTAGTGTATAGAACCACAACTGATTTTTGAGTGTCGATTTTGTATTCAGCAACTTTGCTGAATTTATGTATTCTAACTTTTTTTTTTTAATTGTGGAATCTAGGATTTTCGACATACAAGGTCATGCCATCTGAGAAGAGAGATGATTTTACTTCTTCTTTTACAATTTGGATACTTTTTATTTCTTTTTTTTGCCCAGTTTCACTGGCTGGTACTGTGGTGAATAGAAGAGGTGAGGGTGTGCATCCTTGTCTTGTTCCTGATTTTGGAGGAAAGGCTTTCATTCTTTCACCTTTATAGTGTAATCTGTGGGCTTTTTATATATAGCCTTTATTATATCGAGGTAGTTTCCCTCTATTAAGTTTGCTGAGTATTTTTATCATGAAAGGGTGTTGAATCTTGTTCAGTGCTTTTTCATTGTCAGTTGAAATAATCATGTGGGTTTTGTCCTTCATTTTGTTAAAATGTTGAACCGTCCTTGCATTGCAAGAATAAATCTCACTTAGTCATGATGTATAATCCTTTTAATATTCAGCCATGCACTGCATAATGATGTTTATGACAATGGTAGACCGTATATATGATGGTGGTCCCATAATATAATGGAGCAAAGAAAAAAAGAATATATAAAAAAACAGATTATAATGGAGCTGAAAATTTCCTGTGACTTTGTGACATCATAGGTGTCATAATATTGGTAGCAGAACACATTACTCACATGTTTGTGATGATGTTGATGTAAACAAACCTGTGCCGCCAGTTACATAAAAGCATAGCACACACAGTTATGTACAGTACATAATACTTGATAATAAACAATCATGTTACTGGTTTATGTATTTACTATACTATTTATTGTTATTTTAGAGTATATCTCTGTCATTAACTGATGCATGGCTTTATTAAAAAGTTGGGGGGAGAAGTTTATATAAAATTTTACTGAGATTATGACTGTAAGAGAGTATATGGCTACCAACTTTTATTCCATAAAAATACTATTTAGAATGCATGGTTGTATTCATGTATTATAAGTAATAAAAATATACCCCATATTGATAGACATATAAAAAAAATACTATTTAGACATTTCTCAGCTTGTGAGGTGTCTATAATTTTTTCAAATTTTTTTTTTTTTTTTTAAGACACCAGAGTGGTCAGATGGTAGGAAGACAGGAGCCTAGGGGAAAACATTGGTCAGACCCTTTATTTTGGTTTCCACATGAAGGGCAATGCAGGGCAGGGTGAACAAATAGGGTTGGCTAGTTTGAATAATTTTGGCTGGTACTAAGCTCTAGGGGTAGTGCCTAGTGACTCTGGTAAGATTACAGCAGAGAATATTGCCTCCTGGGATACAAGGGCCAGATAGAAGGGGTCTGGCTCTGAATTGGTTCATTTGTCTATCAGAGGCATACTCTAGGCTGAGCATTTTGCTATATCTAAGAATTGGCTGGTCCAGGGAGGGGCAGTCTCTCCCCAAGTGGAAAGGTTTTTTAAGATGTCAGAACATCATAATATACAGGAAATTTTTTAAAATACTTGTATGTATATACACACAATACGCTCATAATCATTAGTCTGGAGAATCTTTATACAGTTGACATAACCATTTTCCTGATTGCTGTACAATTACTTCCAGGTTTATACTCTTATAAACAGTGTAGCAATAAATATCTTTGTACATGGCTTTTGGAGGGATCTTCTTAAAACGATTTTCTTAGGCTGGTATCTCAGAAGTGGGAATACTCTGTTAGAGCCTTAGAATTTATCTTTATGGTCCTGAAATCATTTAGCAAAATGTTACACTTTTGAAGCAAAGTTCATAGACATCCTTAAACATTTAAATATTATTTTTATAAATTAGCATATTAAGATATACATGCAATGTAGACATATAAAAAAGTAAATATTACTCCAGTTTCTGAAATCCAGCTTTTTAAGAAATCCTTTCATATATCTTTTTCAGTATAAATTTATGTAGATGTAGTTTATGTAAATGAGATTTTTATTCCATTTGCTTCCTTGTAAACATCTTTTTTCACCCCAAAATACGCCATAGCAATACATGTAAATCTAGGTTATCATTTTTAAAGGTTACATATGTACTATAAATTTATTTAGTCATTTAAGTTTCAGAGAGTATCTTTGTTTAGGTTAATCTCCTTAAACTAGATGTGCTGTTATTGCTGGATGAAAGAAAATGCATATATAAAAATTCAAATACATATTGCCAAATAGTATTGCATATAGTTTTAAACTGAAGATTTTTTGTTGGAGAACTCTTTTTTTGTTTGTTTGTTTTTAAAGATAATTTTGGAAAATTGTGGTAATTGATTTCAGACATTTAAAAATACTGTGCCTTTGTATTTATTTTCCATCATTTTATCTTTAGCTTTTGCCTCTGATGACAGAGCAACTACAGTGGATGCCATTTGTGAATACCAAACTTCACGAGCCTTTTGTAAAATTTATATATTGGTCCCTAAGGCAGCTAGATGCTGGAGCACAGGTAATTGGTTAATAGGAATTTTTCTTCAAGTAATACTCCACCTAATATTACTTCTTGATCTTGTTTCTCAATATCTGTTTTGAATATATTCTTTGTATTTCAGAACAATCTTCCCTCTCTATAAGATATCTTGCTGGGATTTTGATAGGAATTGTGTTAAACCTGTATATCAATTTGAGAATAATTGACATCTTTCCTTTGTTGAGTCTTATAACTTATGAACATAAAATGTCCATTTATTTAAAACTTTAATTAATCAATGTTGTATAGTTTTCAGCATAAAATTGCTGCATTCTTGTTTAGATTTTTGGCTGAGTATTTACATTTTTTGAGCACTTTTAATTGGTGTTATCTTTTTACTTTTGATGTTTACATGTTCATTGATAATGTATAGAAATGAAATTGTTTTTTGTTTATTTTGTATCCTGACCTTACTAGTTTTAGGAGTTTTCTTGAAGATTCTTCAGGATTTTTACATAGAAAATCATGTTATCTGCAAATGAAGACAGCATTGTGTTTTTTTTTTCTTTTTGATATGTATGTCTTTAATTTCCTTTTCCAACCTTATTGCATTAGCTAGAGTTTCTAGCAGTATGTTGAATATGAGTGGTAAGAGTAGTCATCCTCGCCTTGTTTCTCCACTTAGGTGGAAAATTCATTCTGCGATTACTAAGTATAATATTAGCTGTGGTATTTTCATAGATACTTTCAATCAAGTTCCCCTGTATTCCTGTTTTCTGAGTTTTTAAAAAATCATTAATGGCGTTGAATTTTTTTAGATACTTTTTTTTGCATTGATTGATAAGATCACATGATCTTTTACATCTTTAACTTGTTAATATGAATTACTTTGAAATATTAAATTAGCCATGTGTCTCTGAAATAAAACCTACTTGGTTGTGGTGTTTAATTTTTTTTATATGTTTTTATATTAGCTCATTCTGTTTGCTAATATTTTGTTAAGGACTTTTGTTTCTATATTCATAAGAGATATTTGTCTATAGTTTTGAACTCTCTTTGGTTTTGTATCAGGGCAATATTAGGTTCATAAAATGAATTGGGAAGGCTCTTATCCTTTATATTTTCTGGAAGAAATTATGTAGACTTAGTGTTCATTCTTCTTTAAACATTTGGTAGGATTCTCCAGTGAAACCATGTGGATGAGATTTCTTTTGGGGGAGGTTTTAAATTGTGAATTTAAGTTCTTTAATAGTTACAGATCTGTTCTAGTTATGTAATTCTTATCGATGATTTGTAATAGTTTGTGCTCTTTGAGGAACTGAACCATTCAAATGTATGCAAATTTATGTGTATAGAGTTTTTCATTGTATTCTCTTATCCTTTTGATGTCTTCAGTATCTGTAGTGGTAGCCTTATTTCCTTCTTAATATGGATAATTTGTGTTTTCTTTCTTTACTTCGTCTTTTTTGCTAGAAGTTTCTCTGTTTCTCCCTTTTATTGATCTTTCAAAGGATCATCTCTTTGTTTCATTTATATTTATTTATTTATTTATTTATGTACTTACTGAGACAGAGTCTCACTCACTTCCTTACCCAGGCTGGAGTTCACTGGCACAGTCTCTGCTCACTGCAACCTCTGCCTCCTGGGGTCAAGCGATTCTCCTGCCTCAGCCTCCCAAGTAGCTGGAATTACGGATGCCCACCACCACACCTGTCTAATTTTTGTGGTTTCTTTTTTTTTTTTTAGTAGAGATGGAGTTTTACCATGTTGACCTCAAGTGATCTGCCCACCTCGGACTCCCAAAGTGCTGGGATTACAGGTGTGAGCCACCATGTCTGGCTGAACCCTTGAATTCTTCAGAAGTTTGTCGTCTTTCTGTTATTCTGTTTTTCTAGTTTATTGTATTGTTGAGGTTGTTTTATGGCTGAGAATATGTATTCTGTTGTTTGGTGGAGTGTTGCGTAAATGTCAATTTGATCCTGTTGGTTGATGGTGTTTGCGAGTTGTCTATACCCTTGCTGATACTTTGTCCTGTTCTATCAAGTGTGGAGAGAGAGATGGATGTTGAAGTCTCCGGCTATAACTGTAGATTTATATGTTATAACCTTCATCTGTTTTGCCTCACATATTTTGTAACTGTGTTCATGTAAATTTAGGATTATGTCTTGGTGGATTCGCCCTTTTTATCATTTTATAATGTTCTTTTCTGTCTCTGATCATTTGCATTGCCTCTGAAATCTCTTTAATACTAATATAGAGACTTCTACCTTCTTTTGATTCATGTTCTAATAATACATCTTTTCCTAATCTTTTTGACCTGCTTATATTATATCTAGAATGAGTTTTTTGTTTTTTTTTTTTTAATAAATGGCATATAGCTGGATTTAGGAAAAATAAACTTTGTCAAGCTCTGTGTTTTAATTGGTATTTTAGGCCATTTACATGCAATGTACTTATTGATATGTTAGGGCTTAAGCTGTAACTGTTTTTTTAACTACTGGGTGGTTCTTTTTGTTTCTCTTTTTCATTTCTTTGGTTCCTTTTCCTGCTTTCTTACAGGTTACTTGAACATTTTTTAGAATTTTATTTTCCTTTATCTATAGTGTATTGAATGTATCTCTTTGTATAACTTTTCTAATAGTTCTTCTTGGTATTACATTTGTTTTAATTTAGGATGTTTAAGATGGAGAGTACCCCTCCAATGATTAGAAGCCATAGAAGATGGAAGTAAAGGGTTTTTCTTGTTTGTTTTTTTGTTTGTTTTCGAGACAGAGTCTCACTCTTGCTCAGGCAGGAGTGCGTTGGTGATCATAGATCACTGCAGCCTCCAGCTCCTGGGCTGAAGCAATTCTCCTCCCTCAGCCTCCTGCATAGCTAGGATTATAGCTAATTAAAAAGTTTTTTTTTTTTAGGTAGAGGCAGTGTCTTGCTTTGTTGCCCAGGCTGATCTCTAACTCTTGGCCTCAAGTGATCCTCCTGCTTTGGCCTCCCAAATTGTTGGAATTACAGCTGTGAGCCAACCCATCTGGCTGCAATAAATTATTTATTTGTTTGTTTGTTTGTTTGTTTGTTTATTTTTTGAGACAGTCTCACTGTGTCGCCCAGGCTGGAGTGCAGTGGCCGGATCTCAGCTCACTGCAGGCTCCTCCTCCTGGGTTCACGCCATTCTCCTGCATCAGCCTCCCGTGTAGCTGGGACCACAGGCGCCCGCCACTATGCCCGGCTAATTTTTTTTTGTATTTTTAGTAGAGACGGGGTTTCACCGTGTTAGCCAGGATGGTCTCGATCTCCTGACCTCTTGATCCACCCATCTCGGCCTTCCAAAGTGCTGGGATTACAGGCATGAGCCACTGCGCCCGGCCAAGAATTTGTTACTTTTAGGTCCCGGGAGTTACATGACAAACCTGGAGTCCACATACTTGGAAGTCAGGAAGCACAGGCAGGGAGAGAGGCGAGTGAGGGAGAAAGGGACCTGTGGACAAGTGTCCTTATTGGATTCCAGGATGTCACCCATACAGGTTTTTCACAGGGTGTTTTGTTTGTTGAGTTTAAAGCAAGCAGGCATGAGTAGGAGGTAGTCACTGTGGCATATTCACACAGTCTGTAGTGAGATGTGAGGGTCTGTGAGACAAGTTGTGTGGACTGCATCTAGCTATCCCATAGGGAAGTGGTCATCAGGGAGGAGTTGTCTAAGGCAGATATCTGGATCAAACACATTTAGGAACTAGGAGTGGGGATGGGGATTTAGAACTGGAAACCGTGTTAAAAGTGACTGATCCCTGCTTCTAGTGTGAAAAAGTTCAACTTATATTTAAAATAAATGCCAGGGCAACGTAAAATTATAAATGTTCACTACAACATTATGTATAACTTATTCAGTCTATTGCTATTGTCAGTTTACCGGTTTGAATAAAATACAGAAACTTTACTTCCCTTTTTATCCCTTAACCTTTTCTATATACACTTAGAACCACATTAGAGAATGTTATCATTTTTCCTTCAACCATCAAACATAATTTATAAAACTCAAGAAGAGAAGGAAAGTTTATTGTATTTCCCTATATTTTTGCTTACTTTGTTCTTCTGTCCTTCCAGATGTGCCACAGTTCCCTCTTTCATTATATCCTGTCTGTTTAGAGGACTTCTTTATTAGTTCTTTAGAGTAGTTTTTTTTTTTTTTCTTTTGAGACAGGGTCTTGCTCTGCTGCCCAGGCTAGATGCAGTGGTATGATCTCAGCTCACTGCAACCTCCGTCTCCTGGGTTCAAACGATGCTCCTGCCTCACCCTCCCAAGTAGCTGGGATTACAGGTGCCCACGACCATGCCCATTTACTTTTTGTATTTTTAGTAGAGACGAGGTTCGCCATGTTGACCAGGCTGGTCTCGAACTCCTGACCTCAAGTGATCCGCTGCAGCCTCCCAAAGTGCTGGGATTACAGGCATGAGCCACCGCACCTGGCCTAGAGTAGGTTTGCTGATGACACATTCTCTTAGTTTTTCTTAACATATTTTGATTTCTTTTCAATTACTGAAGGATATTTTCACTGGGTATCAGATTCCAGGGTGACAGTTCTTTACTTTCAGTACTTAAAAAATGTGCAAATTCTTTCTGCCCTCCATGGTTTCTGATAAGAAATCTACTGTCATTTGAGTTATTTTCCCAATAGATGTAAGGTGTCATTTCTCTCACACACATTTGTCTTTAATTTTTATGTTTGACTGCGATGGGTCTTGGTGTTGATCTCTTTATTTTAGCCTGTTTGGTGTTTGCTTAGTTTCTTCAGTCTCTGGGCACGTTTTTTGCCAAGTCCAGGAAGTTTTCAGTCATTATTTCTTCAATTTCATGTTCTCTGTGCATGTGTATGTGTTTTTGTTTTGTTTTGTTTTTTGAGACAGGGTCTCGCTCTGTTGCCCAGGCTGGAGTGCAGTGAGTCTCAACCTCCTGGGCTCAAGCTGGGACTACAGGCATGTACTACCTTACCTGGCTAGTTTTTTTGCTTTGTAGAGATAGGATCTCCCTATGTTGCCCAGGCTGGTCTTGAACTCCTAGGGTCAAGTGATCTTCCATCTTGGCCAAAGTGCCGAGAGTACAACCGTGAGCCACCGCCCCCAGTTTCTTCAAGTACTTTTTCAGCCCTACCTGATTTTTCCTTTCCTGGGACTCTAATGACATGATTTTAGATGTTTTGTTATTCCCCGAAGTTCTGGTGGTGGTGGTGGTGGTTGTTGTTGTTATTTTTCCAGGTTGTTTGCAGTTGTTCAGGTTGGGTGTTTTCTGTTGTTTTATTTTTCAGTTATTCTTTCCTCCATCCTCTCCATTCTGTTATGGAGACTGTTATTGTATTTCCAGTTCTGAAATATTCACTTGGTTCTTTTTCTGTTTTTTCTTTGGTAAGGCTTTCTGTGTCTTCGATGAGATTTTCTAAAAGTGTATGCAGGTGCTCCTTTTCTCATGGCTACTTTAGAATCTTTGTCAGACAATTCTAACATTCTGTCCTGTTGGTGTTGGCAGCTGTTGATTGTCTTTTCTTCATTTGGTTTGAAATCTTTCTCGTCCTTGGAATGATGGGTGATTTTAAATTGAAAACTAGACATTTTGGGTCTAGATTTGTTTCAGCAAAAGTTTTAGCATAACTTAGGTGAAGCTTCAGCAACAACCCAGAGTACTAGTTTTGGATTTGTTTTCTCTTTTCCTTCAATTAAAGGCAAATACTATCCACATTTTTTTTTCTTTTCTTTTTTTTTTCTTTTTTGAGACAGAGTCTTGCTGTGT
>NW_012119066.1:869239-874348 GCF_000951035.1 Colobus angolensis palliatus | reverse complement strand
GCTGGGATTACAGGCTTGAGCCACCGCGCCCGGCCATTAAATAATTTTTAAGTTGATAAAATTATCACTTTCCAATTTTGCATATTTTCAACTTTAAATTAGCCACAGATTCACTTACTTTTAATACATATATTTGATTTAATATTTAAAATAGTTATTGGCCAGGTGCAGTGGCTCATGATCCTGTAATCCCAGCATTTTGGGAGGATCACCTGAGCCCAAGAGTTCAAGACCAGCGTCAGCAACTTAGACCCATCTCTACCAAAAAGACCCCAAAAAACCTGGGTGTGGTGGTGAGTGCCTGTAGTTCCAGCTTCTTGGGAGGCTGAGGTAGGAGGATTGCTTGAGCCCGGGAGTTTGAGGCTGCAGTGAGCCATGATTGCACCACCACACTCCAACCTGGACAACAGAGCAAGACTGTGTCTCAAAAAAAAAAAGAAGATATATTCTGAACATGAATAAATATACTAAGATTGTACATGTTTTTAACAGCACTCAACTATGACATCAACATTGAGGAGACTGGGTGAAGACATTTTTAAAGGAGTGGTAACTAAAGGAATTCAGGATAGTTCACCACAGCATACTGTGGAGAATAAACCAAAGACAGCTGCTTTCTTTAAGAGCTCCAATTTGCCACTGAGACTTTTATCAACCTTAATTGTTCTCAAAACAGTCACTCAAGGTAAGCTTTGAAGTGTACTTATGGTTAATTTTGAGAAACAGTAGAGAATATCATATATTAAAGCAATTCTTTTATAATCACATATGTGGTACATTTTCAGAATGAGGTTTTGAATTGTTTTATAATGGTTACACATTATAAAAGCTACTTGTATTTGCTGAATTTCAGAAATTGAAGTCTTTAGTTGGATTGTTGCCTCCTCCCAAGAGGCCTTTGATTGTCTTCGGTCATGTTCCCATAACAGCTTTTGCCTACATTTATTTGTATTTGTCACATCAAATTGAAATTGCTAGTTAGTTTATTATTTTCCACTAGTGAATGGGTTGGCATACGAGTCCATGGGCAAAATCTGGCCTACCACCTGTGTTTTGTAAATGAAGTTTTCTCCCACAACCATGCTCATGTGTTGTATATTATCTATGACTCTTTGCCCTACAGTGACAGAGTTGAGGAGCTGGCAGCAGAGACTGTATGGACCCCAAAGCCTGTAATATTGTCATCTGGCCCTTTACAGAAAATGTTTTTCAGTGCTTGCACTAGCTTGTAAGTTTCCTGAAGAAAAATCTTGTTTATAATGATCCTGCACCTAGCGTAGTGCTTCATATATGATAGTGAATAAGGAAATGGATGAATTAGAAATCCTTCAAAGTTGGCCCTAATTAATATGTGTTTAATATTTAGCTATAACAGGTTATATTATTAACTGTGATAATTTTTTGTTAAAGTGAGTTATGCCAGTATAGTCAGGCAATAAATATACCATCTTTCTGTCTGTCCTGTTTGTTAAATTATATGACTCAGATTGTTGTTTTTATTAATGGGCAATGACAGTAATTTAATTTGACTTCTTTCTTTGAAGTATGGTTTATTTGGTTTCTCCCGATGGTATGGAACTGATGAAAAAGTAAAACACCATATAACTGCTTTCTTAATTATTTTGCCTCCTCAAAATTACAATAGGTGGTAAGTGTGTGAAAGGTAACTTACAAGAAGCAGGGATTAGCTCAAAATAAAGCTCACCACAGGCCTATCTCTGAATCTTAAAAAAAATACACACACACTTACATATGCACAGGTAAATAGATTCTAAATAAGAACTTTAGCTGACAGACCATAGCCACACATTAAAGCATGTATTCACCAAAGATCAAATAAGGTTAGTATCGAGAATTTGAAGCCAATGTAATATAAGAAAAATTATTAATCATTTATCATTTAACTAAAATGTTTGAAATAATATATCAACATACATTAGTATATCATTTAATAACATATAATGTTCATTTCTGAAAATGTGCTAAAAAGCAAAAATGCAATAAGGGATATTTATGTGAAATAGAAGGGAATTAGGTGCTCTCTGTCACCACTTGTGTGCAGCAGTTTTGGACATCTGTAATGAGCCATGAAACAATGAAGTATGAATATTGGGAGGAGTAGAGAAAACCATTTATTTGTGGAGACTCTATATTAATCGAGGGCTTTCACAGAAATATAACAGCGCGTAAGAATATGGATAAATAATGGATGAATGAATAGGTTGATGAAGATTATTGCTGAAGTTCAATGTCAGAAATAAAGAACTTTTATTCTTCTTACCTATGAAGACAAAGTGTTTTAAAAATAAGATGTCCCACATGGCTTAGTGTATAATACCAGTTAAAATTCTAATATAGTTTGCATAAGTTGAGGAAGTGATAGGGAAATTTATGTGGAAAACTTTGCAACAAATGCGATGATTTAAAACAAGTAAAACAGCAACACTGGGGCAGAGGCTTTAGCCGACTTTAAAAGAATCCTAATATGTAATGATACAAAATGAGTAATAATTTATTTAATCAGAATAGGACAATGGGAATAGGAAGTGCAGAAATGAATCAAAATTGGCACTTCATATTATTTATTGAATTAATGACTTTGCTTCCCTGTGCAAGTCATTTTTTTAAGAACATAGAATCATGTCAAATCATATCATGACACAGATGATAGAATTAGTAGACAAGACTTTACTAGAGTTATTATCAGTATATTCCTGTGTTCAAGAAGGTAAAGGAAAACATGAGCCTGGTGAGAGGATACTTGGGAGATACGGGATAAAAAGACATCAATCAGATTTCTAGAGATGAAAAACCCAATGCCTGAAATTTTAAAATACACTGCAGAGAATTAGACGTTGCAGACAAAAGACTAGTGAACTGGAACACATAGCAATAGAAACTGTCCGAAATGAATTACACAGAGAAAAAAAAATCTACAAAAAAGAAAACAGAACATCAGTGAGTTTTGAGGCAAAATCATATATTCTAATATTACGTACTTAGAGTCTATGAAGAGGGGAGACAAAAACTATTTCAAGACATAATGGCTCCAAATTTTCCAAATATGGTGAAAACTAAATGCAGAAATCCAAGGAGCATGTCCGACTGAGCTCATGGTCACTCCTATTCCCTTCTCCTTAGCCTCCTCTAGATACCTGTGTGCCACCCCTTTCCTCCACGTCCTGGATTTCAGGAATACTGCCTCCTGTGTTGACTCTCCGTGACCTTTTCAGTGGCTTTTTCAGTGGCTTCATCACCTCTCCCTAGACCACAGAGAGGCCCTGACATGTCTTCCTGGCTTCACTGTCTAGTTTCCCTTCACACTTGTTATGACCTATTCTTTCTCACAAGGTTCTTGCCTAATAGATGCTCTCTGCTGCAGGCTCCTCAGCCTCGTAGCCTCAAAAATGAAAAAGAAAAAAAAAAATTCTGACACTAAACACTGTGGAGCAAGGAAGAGATACAAGAGTTCTCCCTTTCCTTATGGTCTGGCCGCTCCCAGTCTAGGCCCAAGGGTTTCTTATGAGCCCAAACCTGTGGGGTTCCAGTGTTCATCTACTACCTGGGGCCAAGGGACAAGCTGCTGCCATCAAGAAAGAAGCCTGAATGCTGATGAACCTCAGGGAGAAGAGCACTTTCTGACTGCAGTTCTCCTCTCCAGCAGCTGCAGGCTGGTGGGGTGTGCCTGCACACAAGACTTGGGGCTAGGAGGGTTCAACAGGATGTACGGGCCAGTGAATACAGGTGTAAAAGGGGCCTTTGTCCTGGCCAAATCCCAGCACATGCCAGAACTAGGAAGAAATGTCAGAGCCAGATGGTGCTCAGAACCACTGTCGGACACTGTCATGATACAGCTATTTATCCTTTATCATTAAATATAAATATACTGAAAAAAAATTCTGGGAGAACTAAAAATTTAAACATAAGAAAAACTCTTAAATCTTAAGAGTAGACTTACCTAACTCTAGTAAGAAGATGTTTCCTATTTATAAAATAGGAACATCAGTTTTAAATTTGATAAATTTAGTAGAAAATATGAAGTAGGCAAATGTATTGGTAATAGGCAGATGCATTGGATAATACACATTGGTAATAGGTAGATGCATTGAATAATACACATAATATTAGCTACTTAATCCAGATATATATAGATCTATAAAGATAATACCTGGTTATATTGAATAGACTGTTCATATAAGAATCAGCATACATAATACTTGGTGAGGTTTTTTTTTTTTTTTTTGAGACAGAGTCTTGCTGTGTCGCCCAGGCTGGAGAGCAGTGGCGTGATCTCGGCTCACTTCAACCTCCGACTCCCAGGTTCAAGCGATTCTTCTGCCTCACCCTCCTGAATAGCTGGGATTACAAGTGCGCGCCACCAAGCCCAGTTAATTTTTGTACTTTTAGTAGAGGTGGGGTTTCACCATGTTGACTAGGATGGTCTTGATCTCCTGACCTTGTGATCTGCCCGCCTTGGCCTCCCAAAGTGCTGGGATTACAGGCGTGAGCCACTGAGCCCAGCCCACATATTTTTTTCAAGTTTATTTTTGCATTATGAAAGTGTAGTAGTAAGCATTAGAGAGAATTTTAAAAACAACAAAAGTTTACCTTAATCCTGTCATTTTAACACACTGTAAGTAGAGTTTTGGACATTTTTTTCTATTTTTTACACAAAGGTTTGAAAACACCTATGTATTATTTTTTCTAATAAAATTGTATTGACAGTATATGTAAATTAGATTGCACTGCTTGTGTGTCTCACCACTCAACCGTTTGGCCTTTGACACTGGCAAAACCTCAATAGATTTGTTTTTAATTTTAGATGCAGAAATTTAAAAGCCAAAACTTATCCACATTGCAGGATCAATACTGAGTTAGGAACCATTTGATCACAAATTTCCATGCAGATAGGGGAAACTGCTATAAAACTCAGTCACATGAGATTGGAGAATTGGGTCATAATAAAGGAAATTTTGGCTGGGCGTGGTGGCTCAAGCCTATAATTCCAGCACTTTGGGAGGCCGAGACAGGCGGATCACGAGGTTAGGAGATTGAGACCATCCTGGCTAACACGGTGAAACCCCGTCTCCACTAAAAAATACAAAAAAC
>NW_012119066.1:852316-869189 GCF_000951035.1 Colobus angolensis palliatus | reverse complement strand
CGCCACCACGCCTGGCTAATTTTTTGTATCTTTAGTAGACACGGGCTTTCACCATGTTGGCCAGGCTGGTCTTGAACTCCTGACCTCGTGATCCGCCCGCCTCAGCCTCCCAAAGTGCTGGGATTACAGGCGTGAGCCATTGTGCCCGGCCACTTGGTGAGTTTTGACACCACAGTGCTGTCTAGGGAAAACTCTTTAACTGTGTTTTTTCTCTACTCCCACATGACGATAATCATCCACACAGAAGAAGACTTCTGTGACAAAACGTGTGGAGGTTTTTCCCCACACACCAAGCAGCAGACACAAAGCTGCTCTAATTCACTTCTGACACGATCCACCTGGAGATAGTGTCAGATCCCACAAGTTGGATGCTTAGTCTCCAAGGCTGCCTCATGACACACCAGTTACGAGTCTGGCTCTCTGGAACTTCTGACCAACTGGCTTCAAATTGGGGTTTCCACAACCCACTCTTTGGGTTTAATTTGCTGGAATAGCTCATAGAACTCAGGGAAACACTTAACCAGTTTATTATAAAGGATTAGATGAAGAGAGAGGGCAAGGTATAGGGGAAGGGATGTGGAGCCTCTGTGCCCTCCCTGGGGCACCACGCTCCAGGAACCTCCATGTGTCCAGCCATCTGGAAGCTCTCTGAACCCATTTCTCTTGAGTGTTTTGTTTTTTGTTGTTTGTTTGTTTTTGAGACGGAGTTTTGCTCTTGTTGCCCAGGCTGGAGTGCAATGGTGTAATCTCGGCTCGCTGCAACCTCTGCCTCCCAGGTTCAAGTAATTCTGCTGCCTCAGCCTCCTGAGTAGCTGGGCTTACAGGTGCCTGCCACCATGCCCAGTTGATTTTTGTCTTTTTAGGAGAGACAGGGTTTCACCATGTCGGCCAGGCTGGCGTTGATCTCCTGAACTCCGGTGATCCACTCACCTGGGCACCCCAAAGTGCTGAGATTACAGGCATGAGCCGCCATGCCCGGCCTTTCTCTTGGGTTTTTATGGAGACTTCCTGACATCACAATTCTGTCCCCCAGGATATAGGGCAGGACTCTCGCTGGGGAGGGTCTTAAGACCCACAATCAGAAAGTCCAGGAAAGATCAGAGTCCTGGCTTGGGCCAGGTGAAAGGAGGGCAGGAGAAGGTCAGAGACCTTCCCCTGGGGCCTCACACACCCAACATCATAACAAAAGACTAACGAGATGAAAACTTATGTATATATCATAATACCACAGATGCTAAGCTCTTTATACCTTATCTCTGAATACCGTTATCCTCATATTAGTGATGAGGTTTACAAAGGTAGGTAATTGTGCCAAAACGATACAATCTGCATTTGACAGACCCTAATTTAGCCTCTATCAATTGCTGAAGCCTACCTTCTGAAGCCTATTTTATGACTACGTAAGAGCGTGCACTTCCTGAGATAACCAAAGAAATAACGAACACCTGTATAGCACTTACTATGTTAGAGGCCGAGCACTTTGTATATATTAACTCATTTAATCCTTACAACAGTTCATGGATGTCCATATTATTGTTGTAATTTTACAAATGAGGAAATTGAGGCATAAAAACGTTTAGCTTGCACACTTAATCAGTATGTTATGCTCAATCTCTGAAATAAAATGTAACTGTAAGATATAACTCTTTATGGAAAGAAAGGAATACTTGTACACTGTTGGTGGGAGTGTAAATTAGTTCAGCCATTGTGGAAGACAGTGTGGGAATTCCTCAAAGACCTAAAGACGAATGCCATTCAACCCAGCAATCCCATTACTGGGTATATACCCAAAGGAATAGAAATTGGTCTATTATAGGGACACATGCATGCGTTATGTTCATTGCAGCACTGTTCACAATAGCAAAGTCATGGAATCAACCCAAATGCCCATCGAAGATAACCTGGATAAAGAAAATGTGGTACATATACACTATGGAATACTATGCAGCCATCGAAAAGAATGAGATCATGTCCTTTGCAGGGACGTGGATGGAGCTGGAGACCATTATCCTTAGCAGACTAATGCAGGAACAGAAAGTCAAATAACACATGTTCTCATTTATAAGTGGGAGCTAAATGATAAGAACACATGGATACGTAAGAGGGGAACAGCACACACTGGGGCCTATAAGAGGGTGGGAGGAGGGACAGGATCAGGAAAAATAACTAATGGGTACTAGGCTTAATACCTGGGTGATGAAATAATCTGTACAACAAACCCCCATAACACAAGTTTACCTATGTAACAAACCTGCTCATGTACCCCTGAACTAAGAAAAAAAAAGATACAATGTAACCATTACAGAAGTAAAATGATCAAATATAATGTGTCACTGAGAGGATACAGGCACAATTTTGTTTGTATCAAAGTTAATATTTTTGAAGTGCACTTTGCTCACAGACATCACCAAAATACATCATAACCTTTCGTGAGATCTATTGCAAGAAATAATTGCAAAGGTAAAAATGTTCAAAGGTGTTAATATGCTGTTTGTAATAATGAGAAAAGATAAATAGCTGGTAGACCCACAATCGGAATAGTGAAGAAAATGAACATCAGCCAAGTTCTTGGACTTTGCTGGCCTTTTTAGTCATTATACTTGATTGTTTCAAATTTATTCCCTGCAATAACTATGATGTAGGTGGTGATGTCATTTTAATAGAAGAGCAAACTGAGGGTCAGTCTAATATAATTGACCCAGATTTTCTAGAAATATTGGGCCCTTAACCATAGTAGCATCATGAGCATGGTGCAATATTATATGTCATTAACAATGATAAGTATGGAGATATAGAAATCTATGCATATTTTAATTAATAAAACCTTCAATATGTTTGTGCCACTGTAATCTAGAAATTGTTAAAAGAAGTTGTAGGAATTTTATCTGATAGAATTATTTGGTTTACTGATAGCTTCTTTTTTTTTTTTTTTTGAGAGATGAGGTCTCTGTCACTCAGGCTGTAATGCAGTGGTGCAATCATAGCTCACCACAACCTTGAACTCCTGGGCTCAAGCAGTCCTCTTGCTTTAGGCTTCCAAGTAACTGGGACTACAGGCATGCACTACGATGCCCAGCTAATTTCTTATTTTTTGTAGAGATGAGCTCTTGCCGTGTTACCCAAGCTGGTCTCATACTCCTGGGCTGAAGCTATATTCCCACCTTGGCCCCTCAAAGCAGTGGAGTTACAGGCACGAGCCATCCCCAGCCAACTGTCTTCTATTTGCATATAAAATAATTTTGCATATAAAAATAATTAATATATTAAATATATATATTTAAAATGTGTACATTAGGACTAGGACATTTGTCCTGTTCTACTTGGTACTTGACTCTTAAAGCAGATTTATGTGTTTTTAAATTGTGAACTTACACTTTAGGTCTAGAGAAATGTAGGGAATTGTTGCTGTTCTCAGTTAATAGGAAGGTTTGGTTTGGTAGGAAGCCAGTTTAATGTAGTAGTTACTTCAACTCTATAGTCAAGACAACTAAGGTTTGAATCTTAGCTTCACTACTAGCTGTGTGATATTTGGAAGGTCTTTTTTGTTTGTTTTACTATTTTCACTACAATTATTTTTTAATGAGAGAATTGATGTAAAGGTTTAGCAAGTCTGGCATAAAGTCTTAAACTAGCTACTATTGTTATCAGTAGACATTATTACTTATTATAAAACTTTTAAGAGTTGGTTTTACTTGAGACCAGAATTGAGGTCTGTTAGACTACATTAGTTGTCTGTCTATTCATTCCTGCCTAATTAACTGCCAGACACTTAGTGACTTAGCTCAACCACCATTTTATTTACCAGCTGACAGTTCTTTTTTTTTTTTTTTTTTTTTTATACTTTGAGTTCTAGGGTACATGTGCATAATGTGCAGGTTTGTTGCATATGTATACTTGTGCCATGTTGGTGTGCTGCACCCATCAACTCATCAGCACCCATCAATTCATCATTTATATCATGTATAACTCCCCAAAGCAATCCCTCCCCCCTCCCCCCTCCCCATGACAGGCCCCAGTGTGTGATGTTCCCCTTCCCGAGTCCAAGTGCTCTCATTGCTCATCTGACAAAGGGCTAATATCCAGAATCTACAAAGAACTCAAACAAATATACAAGAAAAAAACAAACAACCCCATCAAAAAGTGAGCAAAGGATATGAACAGACATTTCTCAAAAGAAGACATTCATACAGCCAACAGACACATGAAAAAATGCTCATCATCACTCGCCATCAGAGAAATGCAAATCAAAACCACAATGAGATACCATCTCACACCAGTTAGAATGGCAATCATTAAAAAATCAGGAAACAACAGGTGTTGGAGAGGATGTGGGGAAATAGGAACACTTTTACACTGTTGATGGGATTGTAAACTAGTTCAACCATTATGGAAAACAGTATGGCAATTCCTCAAGGATCTAGAACTAGATGTACCATATGACAGTTCTTTGGGTTGGTAATTTGGGCTCAGCTCAGCTGGATATTTAGCTGGGCTGGGCTAGGTTCTGCTGTTCTTCGTTGGCGTCTCTCCAGGGGCCTGTTTATAGGTGAAGAGTATCTAGCTGAGCCTCAGGCTCCTAATTCACACAACATCATTTCTGCTACATTTTATTGGTTAAGTCACAAGGTTAGCCCAGATTCAAAGGGTGCTCAGTAGAGTTCACCTTTTGATGGGAGTTTCTGCAAAAGACTTTCTAATCATTTTAAAATTTGCCATATAAACAAAATAATGGAAAACCCTATTTCATACTGATTAAGATAATAGTTTGAAGTTTGACTTTTGTTAGGGAATAAAAAGGTTACATTTGATTGCCAGGACACTGTTAAAAGACTCAATAATACAACATTTATAAAAAGAAATCAACTTTGATATAATTGATAACTAAAGTTTTAAAAATACTCTTTTAGAAGTTAAATTGGTCTTTTTAGAAAATCTGAAATACTCAATAAATTAAAATGACAGAATTAAAATGACATAATTTTGATTTATCCCTAAAAGATAAGGTCACTTGTGAAAAAGTAACCAAATACAGGTTTTCTAATCCTCAAGGACAATTTTTTAAAGTTTGCAAACTTAATACCATATAGTAGTCAGCCCATTTTAAAAAACTGTAATAGTATTCAACCTGTTTAATCTTGTCACATTATGTACTAAGAATAATTTGTGTCAAATACAGTAGGTGGCACTGTGATAAAACTTTTGTTCCTGTAAAGAGTTGCGTTCAGGCTTCATCTGTGTATACTCTTCTACCTGTGGTGTTGCTAAAAAAAAAAAAAAAGGATATTTCTAAATAAGGCAAGTCTGAACAGAATGTAGCAACTTTGTTTAACTTAATACTCATTTATTTACAATTTTTTTTAAACCACAAAATTAAGTACAGTACTGTTAGTGTTCCTTGAACTAAATTCTACCAATGGTAAAAATGGAGTTCAGTATAATTGATCCAGAGGCACAGATCTTAATTTCTCAAAATAGTTTCATATGTATTCTCACTTCACATAAGTTACTCTAAACTTCTCATTCTTTATAACCAGGGTTTTAAATTATTTATTATGTAAGCTGGAACAGCAAAAAAGAAATGCAACATGAAGCTACAAAAGAGTACATTTTAATACGGTGATTCTGTTGTACTTTCAGTATTTCATGGTGCTCTTGAGTCTTCTCCTTTAAACAGAAATCTCAGTGTAAAAATTATTACTTGGATAGCATGAACAGTTTTTTATTCCTCTGAATAGCATTTTGTAAGGTGAGTTTTAGAAAACTTGATTATTGTACATTAAAAGCACAAGGTAAGACTGTTGTAAGCATAGGGACTTGGGTTGTGTAGTGTACTGAAGTGTAATGATGCAACTATCTTACTACTGCATTTGCATTGATTCTGGTTATATTAGTGCTTCCCAGTCCTGGCATTGCAGGTTTCTCAGTCTTCTGTGGGACATCTTTAAGAAGGTTTCAGGGATTCTGATTCAGGATTCGTCACAGCGCTGGCCTGGGTAAAATCTTGCTGCCATTTTTAATGGCAGATGTGTCATGAAAAGTGACACACCAGAGCATATTTCGTCTTCTTGAAATTATCTTTGGTCTTTTGTTTCAGCTTTACTAGGAGATAGAAATCCTTATTTAAAATTCATTTAGCGTGTTTGTATAAATTGCATTTTGAAGTAGGTAAACATTTAGGAAGCAGCAACAAAAAACATAGTCTTAGAAAGCTTTTATAGAGAGAAATACTAAGTTTTTGGAAACATGTAGTTATCAAATATGGAAAATAAACATTTGTGATACTAATAAGCATTGTTTTTCTCCCTTAGTATTAAAAAATGCGGCTTATTTGTTATTTTGGTGTTAAAACATGAAAATTCTAAATGAAATTTACCCTGTCATAATGTCTCCTCTCTCCTTCCCCATTCGAGTTCTGACAAACTAGTTAGAATCTAAATTTAGACTGTGATCTCTTATTTAATTTTTGTTTCTCTTTTAAGTTAAAGTAACGACATTGCTTTTTTACCTTCTGTTTCTGATTGCCACCTAGACTAGCAAAACTGCAGTTGATTGTACATTACTATTTTCCAGCTGATTACCTGGCTCAGGCATTTGATTCTCTTTGTTTGGACTTGAAGACAGAAGAAGGAAAAACCTTGTTTTTGGAGTATCAAGCTGTTCCAGTAATATTAAGTCATCTAAGAATATCCAGTAAAGGACTCCTGTCTAATGTTATTGACAGTTTGCTCCAGATGACGGTGGAATCTAGTAAGTTTTTAAGTTCTGTATGTGTAAAGAAAGCAGGATGATTTTTCTGTCTTCATCTTGTCTGCAGGTATAACTCCACATATCAGATACTATTGCTTTTTTTTTTTTTTTGAGACAGAGTCTTGCTTTGTCACCAAGTTGGAGTGTAGTGGCACAATCTCAGCTCACTGCAACCTCCAACTCCCTGGTTCAAGCAATTCTCCTGCCTCAGCCTCCTGAGTAGCTGGAATTATAGGCACACGCCACCACGCCCAGCTAATTTTTGTATTTTTAGTAGAAATGGGGTTTCACCATGTTGGCCAGGATGGTCTCTATCCTCTGACCTCGGGATCCGCCAGCCTCAGCCTCCCGAAGTGCTAGGATTACAGGCATGAGCCACCACGCCCAGACTATTGCATTTTTAAATGCTTAAGAATATTTTTGATGCTATTTAATTGAGTCACTAATAATATCACTAAAAAATTGGGTAACTTCTCCAGGGACTCCCCAGCTAAACACAAGTAGAACTGAGACTTAAAGCCAGATCTCTGACTCTAGACATAAGGCTTATTCTACCGAAGCACTGTAACTAGGTTTTCCAGGTTTATTTTCTTCTTCTGTCCCAAAATGTCCTATATTGTCTGATATGTTTTATCAACGTTTTTAGCTATTTGTAACTGTTAAAATATTGGACTTATAGTTGATGACTGGCTACTTAGATTAGTAATTGTGGAGTTTTGTATTTCGGTTTACTAATATAAGGAGTAGAATGAAAAGTGAAAAGTTAGTGAACTGAGGGATCTAGTATTACTTCAGTGCCTAGATTCCCAGCTTGTTTCACAGGAATTTTTCTTTTAATGAGAAAAACAAAAATCATACCAGATGCAAATGTCTGTTCATTAGAAACAAATCTTTCTGAATATGACAGAGATGACATCTTTCTCATTGTCGAAGGAAAACGAAATATAATTTTATGAAATAGTTGACCTGCTTGGGTGAAATGACAATTGTGGTACTCCAAATGCAAATTTGAAAAAATTCTATTAGATGAGATAGTCAACAGCCATTCACATTTGTTTACCATTGTTCAGGTTACTCTCAAATTCAGCCGGGTGCAGTGGCTCATGCCTGTAATCCCAGTACTTTGGGAGGCCGAGGTGGGCAGATCACTGGAGGTCAGGAGTTCAAGGTCAACCTGGCCAACATGGTGAAATCCTGTCTCTACTAAAAATACAAAAATTAGCCAGGCATGGTGGTGTGCGCCTGTAATGCCAGCTACTCAGGACACTGAGGCAGAAGAATCGCTTGAACCCAGGAGGTGGTGGTTGCAGTGAGCCAAGATTGTGCCACAGTACACCAGCCTGGGTGACAGAGCAAGTGTCTGTCTCAAAAAAAAAAAAAAAAAAAAAGAAACGCTGTGCCCTTCTTGTTCAAATCAATAAGCAGTATCTGATGGTGATCACTACTAAAGCCATATTGTTTTTCAGTGATGCGAAAAATTTGGAAGTTTGGAAATGGGTGAATCTTTGATGATGTCTGTCTGAAGAGCATATACTTGCTTGAATTTTAATGTAAATTCAGTGCCTGTTGGTCAGCTAGTACAATTTATTAGAGGGATGAAAGATTGATCAAAGTGTAGCAAATACTTCTTTAGCTGTTGGTTTTTCGTTTTTGTAGGTTTGCGATTGGAAACCCCTTTTACCATGTATTTAATTTTCTCATGCTATTTTTTTCTTTTTTTTAAATTTTAGATTTAGGGAGTACATGTGCAGGTGTGTTACCTGGCTTTATTGTGTGATGCTGAGGTTTGGGCTTCAGTTGAACTCGTCACTTAGGATAATGGCATCCAGCTGCATCCATGTTGCTGCAAAGAACATTATTTCATTCTTTTTTCATGGTTGCATGGTATTCCATGGTGTATATGTACCACATTTTCTTTATCTGATCCACCATTGATGGGCACTTAGGTTGATTGCACATCTTTGCTGTTTCGAATACAGCTGCTGTAATAAGCATGTGAGTGCAGGTATCTTTTTGGTAGAACAATTTCATTTCCTTTGGGTATATACCCAGTAGTAGGATTGCTGAATCGAATGGTAGTTCTATTTGACTTTTTAATAATAGCCGTTCTGACTAGTGTGAGATGGCATCTCATTGTGGTTTTGGTTTGCATTTCTCTGATGATTAGTGATGTTGAGCATTTTTTAATATATTTATTGGCCACTTGTATGTCTTCTTTTGAGAAGTATCTGTTCATGTCCTTTGCCCACTTTTTAAGGGGGTTGCTTTTTCTTGTTTATTTGTTTGAGCTCCTTGTAGATTCTGGATATTAGTCCTTTGCTGGATGCAGAGTCTGCAAATATTTTCTCCCATTCTGTAGGTTGTCTGTTTACTCGGTTGATAGTTTCTTTTGCTGCACAGAAGCTCTTTATTTTAATTAAGTCCCAATTGTCAATTTTTATTTTTATTGCATTTGCTTTTGAGGACTTTATCTTAAATTTTTCGCCTAGGCCAATGTCCAGAAGAGTATTTCCTAGATTTTCTTCTAGGATTTTAATACTTTGACATCTTTCATTTAAGTCTTTGTTCCATCTTGGGTTAATTTTTGTGTAGTGTGATTTTCTTTGTTGAAAATCAGTTGGTTGTAGGTATGTGACTTTGTTTCTGGTTTCTCTGTTCTGTTCCATTGGTCTGTGTGTCTCTTTATGTACCAGTACCATGGTGTTCGGTTACTATAGCCTTGTAGTATAGTTTGAAGTCAGATAACAGGATACTTCCAGCTTTGTTCTTTTTGCTTAAGATTGTTTTGGCTATTTGGGCTCTTTCTTGGTTCCATATGAATTTTCAAATTTTTTTTTCTAATTCTGTGAAGAATTATGTTGGTAATTTGATAGGAATTGAATCCATAGATTGCTTTAGGCGATATAACCATTTAAATGATCTTAATTCTTCCAATCCATGAGCGTGGAATGTTTTTCCATCTGTTTATGTCATCTGTGATTTCCTTTGGTAGTGTTTTATAGTTTTCCTTGTAGAGATATTTCACCTTCCTGGTTAGATGTATTCCTAAGCATCTTGTGTGTGTGTGGCTGTTGTAAATAGGATTGCGCTTTTGATTTGGTTTTCAGCTTGAATGTTATTGGTGTATAGAAATGCTTCTGATTTTTTTTTCTTAAATATGTTGTTTTGATGTAAGCTACTGATTTTGTACATTGAATTTGTACCTTCAAACTTCACTGACGTCATGTTTCAGGTCTGGGAGTCTTTTGGCAGGATCTTTAGGGTTTTCTAGATATAGAATCCTGTTGTCAGTGAACAGAGATAACTTGTCTTCCTCTTTGGATGCCTTTTCTTTCTTTCTCTTGGCTGATTGCTCTTGCTAGGACTTTAGTATTTTGTTATAGGAGTCGTGAAAGTGGACATACCTGTTTTGCTCTAAATTTTAGGGGAAACCCTTTTAACTTTTTCCCCATTAAATATGATATTGACTGTAGTTTAGTCATAGATGACTCTTATTGTTTCGATGCCTAGTTTGTTGAGGGTTTTCTTTTTATCCTAAAGGGATCTTGGATTTTATCTAACGTTTTTTCTGCATCTATTGATAAGATCATATGGTTTTTGTTTTTAATTCTCTTTTTACATTTACTGATTTATGTGTATATTGAATCATCCTTGCATCTGAGGAATAAAGTCCACTTGATCATGGTGGATTACCTTTTTGATGTGCTACTAGGTTCCGTTTGCCAGTATTTTGTTGAGGATTTTTGCTTCTGTGTTGATCAGGGATATTGGCCTATAGTTTTCTACTTTTGTTGTATCTTTGCCAGATTTTGGCATCAGGATGATACTGGGTTTTGGAATGAGTTAGGGAGGAGTCCCTCCTCCTCGATATATTGGAAATAGTTTCAGTAGAATTGGTATCAGCTCTTACTTTGTTCATCTGATAGAATTTGGCTGTGAATCCATCTGGTCCAGGACCTTTTTTTTTGGTTGGTAAGGTAAGGGTTTTATTACTGATTCAATTTTGGAGCTCGATACTGGTCTGTTCAGGGTTTCAATTTCCTCCTGATTCTATCTTGGGAGGTTGTATATTTCTGGGTAATTATCCATTTCCTCTAGATTTTCTAGTTTAGGTGCATAGAGATGTTCATAGCAGTCTCCGAGGATTTTTTTTTAAATTTATTTCTGTGGGATTAGTTGTAATGTCACCTTTGTCATTTCTGGTTGTGCTTATTTGGATCATCTCTCTTTTTTTCTTTGTTAATCTAGCTAGGGGTTTATTGATCTTGTTTATCCTTTCAAAAAACCACTTTTTCATTTCGTTGATCCTTGTATAGTTCTTTTAGTCTCAACTTCATTTACTTCCGCTGTTTTTTTTATTATTTCTTCAGCTAGCTTTGGATTTAATTTGTTCTTGTTTTTCTAGTTCTTGTAGGTGTGACATTAGGTTGTTAATTTGAGATTTTTCTTTTTTATGTAGACATTTAGCTCTATAAACTTTCTTCCCTTTTTTTTTTTTTTTTGAGACGGAGTCTTGCTCTGTCAGCCAGGCTGGAGTGCAGTGGCACGATCTCGGCTCACTGCATCCTCCCCGCCGGGTTCAAGCTATTCTTCTGTCTCAGCCTCCTGAGTAGTTGGGACTACAGGCGCACACTGCCACACCCAGCTAATTTTCATATTTTTAGTAGAGTTGGGGTTTCACCATATTGGCCAGGCTGGTCTCAAACTCCTGACCTCCAGTGATCTGCCCACCTCAGCCTCCCAAAGTGCTGGGATTACAGGCGTGAGCCACCGCGCCTGGCCTAAACTTTCTTCTTCACACTGTTTTTACTGCATCCTAGAGGTTTTAGTATGTTATATCTTGATTTTCATGGTTTCAAAGAATTTTTTTATTTCTGCCTTAATTTTGTTGTTTACCCAAAAGTCATCCGGGAGTAAGTTCTTTAGTTTTCAGGTGTTTGCATGTTGTTGAGAGTTCCTCTTTGTATTGATTTCTATTTTTATTCCACTATGGCCCAAGAGGATTCTTGGAATGATTTCAGTTTTTTGTTTGTTTGTTTGTTTTTTATGTTGAGACTTTACTGAGCATGTGGTCAATCGTAGGGTATGTTTTACATACAGATGAGAAGAATATATGTTCTGTGGTTGTAGGAATGACCCATGCCACTTAATAAAAGGAAAAAGTTGCTGCAAAAGAAATCTCGATGGAATTTATTTGCAAATGGGTTATCTTACCTTACTAAATGGGCATTGCTGACCAGCCTTGTGAGTTGCGATGTTTCAAAGCATTGTGTTTACAGTGCTCTGGGGAGTGCAGAGCTTCCTCAGGAGTCTTCACAGGCTGGGAGCTGGTGTCAGTGGGCCTAGCTCCAAGTGCCTGTGACTGGTTCCCACTGCATATAATGGGGGATTTTGGATTTTCAGATTAGGGATGCTCAACCTGTATAATGTGGTGATTACAGTTAATAACAGGTATATTACATACTTGAAAATTGCTAACAGAGTACATTTTAAATGTTAACACCACAACAAAGCAAATATGTGAGGTAATGGATATGTTATTTAGCCTGATTTAGCCATTCCGCAATGTCTACATACTACATGATATTGAAATATATTGTACATGGTAAAGATATATAATTTTCATTTAATTAAAAAACCAACAAATATCCCAGAAAAATATATCGTTGCTATCAAAAGATACATAACTATTTTGTGTCTTTTTTCTACAGACGGTTTTCTTGATGTTGGCCACCTTTTCTTTTTTTTACATGGTTAGATACTAGTGCATATACAGTTGCATATTTGCAAGTAGGCTATGTTTATCTGTTTAAAATGCAAGAAAATCCTAGGAAATATTACAAGGACATACTTGAGTTGTTCTGTTTAAATTCTTTGTGTCAATTTGGGTAAAAAATAATAAAGATAACAAAGAATCATCAAAAACTTTGTACTATACTCCAGTTTATAATACAAAGTTTTATGCTTTGTATTAAACTTGTTCTGCAAATCTAGAACTTACTTCTGAACATGTCCATATTGTTTAGTTGCAATATTAGGTTGTTAATTTGAGATCTTTCTATCTGATGCAGGTACTATTTTTCATTGAGAAGTTTTTATTGATATGAACAACATAACTTCTTCCCTTTTTGCTGTTTTAAATTTATTCAATCATTCTATTATGTTTTTTATTATTTAGGAGATTAAAGGAAGGATAATTTCAATGAAATTATAGATGCAATATTTCTAACAAAGCACCAACCTAATCCTACATACATATAATCTGTTTCCTCAGTTACAAGCTTTCACATGGAAAAATTCCCTTTAGGAAATACAATGGGAAGATTTATTTTTAATAACTGAATAATATACAAATGTAGCAAAGGCTGTGCTGTACTTTAGATGTGTAGTGTTTTCAAGAAACATTAGAGAAGCCAGTGTAGCTGAAGCAGAGGTAGTGAGGGCAGAGAAGTAGAAGAATCAGGAAACAAGCTGGGTTGCTCATTGGGAAGAGCGTTGTTGGGCATCATCAACACTTGGGGATTTTTAGGTAGTAAAACTCCTAGACCTTTTTCTTTCTATTCTGGTTTGTTGACTTTAATTAAGTGAGGAGCTTTTTAATATATTTCTACATAACCTTTGTTTTTCATTATTGCTTAATATTTCATTATGTTTATCATCATTTATTATTTATTAAGGCAATTGAGTTTTATGAAATTGGATAAGAAAATTGATTCATTGGCATTCTTTCCCAGCACAAAAGAGCTTTGAAGTTGTTCTTAGTCAGCCACTTCAGGGATATGTGGCACAGGGACCTAATGAACTAACAGTTCCTTCTGTAACTTCTGAAGTCTACTTAAGAGTCAATTAATGAGCGCTTGTAGCCATATATTTGCTACTGGCCTCTGAATGCTGCCAGATTTACAGCTCTATTAAAAGTTACATAATCACTTTAATGATGGTTTGCATCCCCTTGTTTGACACTGTTAACAAAATCTGTTTCTAAGATAAAAGGCTGGTCTTTCTCGTGTGTAACACTAGATAATAGATGATGCGTTACACTAGTGTGTAACATTAGTGAGCCCTTTTTGGTCAACTTTTAAGTTTGTGTTATATAGCATATTTTGAAGAAACCCATTCTAATATTTTGTGGAAAAAAAACAAAACATTGCATATGATGGGGGATAAAATCTAACCCACCAATTAGTGTGGTAGAAAAAGCTAAGAAAGCGAAGAATTAAATATCCGGATGATGAGCACACTAATTTTTTTTTTTTTTTAAAGATTAAAGTTCTCTAGCTATTTAACTTAGGGAATTATTTTTAACAAAATTGTGTTTATTGTTTAAAAGGTAGCACATTCAAGGCCAGGTGTGGTGGCCTATGCCTGTAATCCCAGCACTTTGGGAGGCTTAGGAGGGAGGACTGCTTGATCCCAGGGGTTTGAGACCAGCCTGGGCAACATAGTAAGGCCCATCTCTACAAAAAAATTAAAAAATTGGCCAGACACGGTGGCTCATGCCTGTAATCCCAGCACTTTGGGAGACTAAGGCGGGCAGATCACAAGGTCAGGAGATTGAGACCAGCCTGGCTAACATGGTGAAGCCCCATCTCTACTAAAAATACAAAAAGTTAGCCAGGTGTGGTGGCACACACCTGTAGTCCCAGCTACTCGGGAGGCTGAGGCAGGAGAATCACTTGCACCCAGGAGGCGGAGGTTGCAGTGAGCTGAGAATGTGCTACTGTACTCCAGCCTGGGCAACAGAGCGAGACTCCGTCTCAAAAAAAAAAAAAAAAAAATTAGCTTGGCATAATGGTGTGCACTTGCAGTCCCACCTACTTGGGAGGCTTCGGTGGGAGAATCGCTTGAGCCCTGGAGTTCAAGGTTGTACTGAGCTATTAACATGCCACTGCACACCAGCCTGGGCAAGAGTGAGGCCCTGTTTTAAGAAAATAAATAAATAGTAACACATTTACATATCTCATAATTTCAAAAGTACAAAAGTGAGAAGTCTGCTTTCAGTTAACTGTTTCCCTCCCTGGAGGGAACAACTGCAGACACACACAAACACACACACACACACAAATACATACTCATTTTTACTTTTTCCTTTTTATCACAGGAATGCTACTAAGTTTTATATATATTACGTATATAATATATAATGTTTGTTATTGTCAGCTTTATATCTTAAAGATCTTATATAAATGCATAATTTCTTCAATTAAAATTCATTCATTTAAGCAGACCACCATTGATGGATATTTTGGCTATTTCTAGTCTTTGGCTAATATAAACAGTGCTTCTGTGAATAACTGTATACAAAACTTAAGTGTGTACATGTGGGAGCTTATTTGGTAGTAGTGATTTCGAATTCTCTGTCAGTTAATTGATGTATCTCCATTTCATTAGGATCAGTTTCTAGAGATTCATTTCTTTGTCTTTTGGGGAAAATATTTCCCTGTTTCTTCTTTTTCCTTGACATTCTCTGTTGATGTTTTTCTGCCATAGACAAAATAGTTACCTCTCTTAGTCTTCATGGACTGGACTCATTCTGGAGAAGACTCTCCCAAATCAGCCCTGACAGAAATTCTGGGATCTTTCATACCTTCCTGCCAGTCCTATCCACTTTCTTTGTTCTTAGTAGTCCCTAGGCATCTAGAATATTTCAGGTCCCTTCAGCTTCTGAGACCATGGAGACTGAAGCCATTTCCTCAGGCAGTCGCCATTTAAGGTGAGTGGTTGAACACATGGTTCTCCCCTATCCATTCCCAGGTAGAAGCTAAAGAGCTGGGATTTTTGCCTGCTTACTCCATGATGAGCCAGAGGTAGAGGGTGGGGTGGCTATGGTGACCAATACCCCAAGTTGCTATGAGTGGCCAGAGTTTGTTGGGTTCTGTCAGTGCTCCAAGACAGGGTAGACATAGACCAGTTTTCTGGGTAGTTCCTAGAAAACTTTGGACATTAGACACATAGGGTACCTCTTTCTCTTCCTGGGGAGAAGCTAGGGGCTGGGGGATCTTGTTCCTGTCATATGGAGCTGTGCCAGAGGATTATGGTTTATAGAGGATTATAGTATGGTATCTGAATTGACTTACTGGCTTTGATGTGACTGGTTTCACACTTACTGGGATGCAGGAGCCTCTTAAAGTTTCTGGATTTCACAGAAAGGGAATTTGGCCATGGGGATTGTTGTGGAATCAGTTTGCTTGTTGGAAGAAGGAAGGTCCAGGAGTCCTCTTCTGCCATCTTGATGATGTCATCCCTTCTGCCTCCCTTTTATAAGGATACTTGTGATTGTAGTTAGACCCAATAGAACAATCCAGGATCATCACCTCCATCTCAGGATCTCTAATTTAATCACATCTGCAAAGCCTTTATCTTATAAGCTAACATTCACAGGTTCCCATGATGGAGATATGGACATCTTTTGGGGGAACCATCATTCAGCCTACCACACTAGTCCTTCATTTTTCTCTCCTCATCAGTTTGAGAATTTTCTTGGTACTAGTTTGCATGTGTATCTGCTGCATGTAGGGTATTCCATGTACAGGTACAAGCATTTGACTGCTTCATTATGTCTTACAGTGCAGTTATCCTCAAGTGTTGACACATTGAAATGATTAAAATAGGCCAGGCGCGGGGCTCATGCCTGTAATCCCAGCACTTTGGGAGGGCGAGGCGGGTGGATCACGAGGTCAGGAGTTTGAGACCAGCCTGGCCAAGATGGTAAAACCCCGTCTCCACTAAAAATACAAAAATTAGCTGGACGCAGTGACGGGTACCTGTAATCCCAGTTACTCGGGAGACTGAGGCAGGAGAATTGCTTGAACCTGGGAGGCAGAGGTTGTAGTGAGCCGAGATCGTTCCACTGCACTCCAGCCTGGGCGACAGAGTAAGACTGTCTGAAAAAAAAAAAAAGAAGAAGAAGAAGAAATGATTAAAATATTACCTTATTATAAATTCCCTTTTCCTCCCCTGTATTATAAATAGTGCATTATATTGATTAAAAAGATACATGTGGCCGGGCGTGGTGGCTCAAGCCTGTAATCCCAGCACTTTGGGATTTGGGAGGCCGAGACGGGCGGATCACGAGGTCAGGAGATCGAGACCATCCTGGCTAACACGGTGAAACCCCGTCTCTACT
>NW_012119066.1:828525-852202 GCF_000951035.1 Colobus angolensis palliatus | reverse complement strand
CGGAGCTTGCAGTGAGCTGAGATTCGGCCACTGCACTCCAGCCTGGGCGACAGAGTGAGACTCCGTCTCAAAAAAAAAAAAAAGATACATGTAAATAGATAATATTGTTATATTGTTTATGGTTATTTTTAGGATAATTAAAGGGGAATTATATTTATTATGAAAAGATTCTACTGAGTCACTGGGTTGAGAACTGTTCCACTAGCTCAGCTATGTTTTAATATATATGTATAATTTATATAAATAGATAGGAAACCTAGGGCTCTGAGAAATTAAGTGACTTATTTAATGTTACAGGGCTAGGCCCAGGGCAGTGATGAGAGGAATAACTAAGTATTTTAGAAGAATAAGAGGTAGACCCAAGAGAGAAGCTCCCTGCTGGAAGCTAGGACTCCAGAACTGAGAGATTCCAGAGTGGGAATTACTGGCAGCACTTAAGAAAAAAATAAAAGTCTTGAAATTCTCTCAGGAATGAGAAGTAGAAGGAACAACGTGCTTCAAAACTGGGAAAATGGCAGACTAGGAAGTTTACTTGGGGAGTTGTTAGTTATGAATATGGATTACCCTGCTCCAAGAACACCTTTGTCCCTGGACTAGCACCACTCCCCAAGCCTTTGGCAAGTTCCTACTCATCTTTCAAGAAATAGCTCATCTTTAGTGCATTTCACACCATTCCTCCTTCCAAAAAGGAAAGAGGGTGGACTTGAAGAAAATACTGAAGAGGAAAATTCATTTGGGTGTTTTTCAAAGACTACCTAAGTCTATTCATACTATTGCTTTTTTTTTTTTTTCTTTTTAAATTTTTATTGACCCTTATCCAGTTGGAGGGACGGGCAACTGAAGGTTTTTGGTTGGTATTGAATGTTGCTGTGTTATGTTCCAGCTTTTGAGTCATCAGAACTGGAATGAAAGCCTTACTAACTAAACATCATACATTCTTTGTCCCGTGTAATAAATAGCATGTTACTGAGAACTGAGGTGAATTTTCTTTAAAAAATAATTTTATTCTGATTACTCTTGCCTTAGAATTCTGAAAAGATTAAAATAGCTGTTATCTGAGGAACTTGGATTCTGAGCATTTAAACTGGAAAAATGTTCTAGTCAGTTATCGACAGGCTGATGACTAACATATGTGGACATAATCATTACCAAAGAGTGTGCTGACTTGTTGACAGCATGTACTTTTAAAAAATGTACAACCGCTGTAGGAAATGTTGGCAGATAAATAATTCTCTTGAGAGATGTCAGTATTGACTTTTAAATTAATAAAAATTACGTTTATTTTCTTAGTTACCCACAATAGATTTTTGTCAGATATCATGTTAGTGTAGTATTGGTGCAGGGAGTCCGTGGTGCCCCTTTTTCCTTATTACTGAAAGTAACTTGTAGCTGAGAGTGGTTGTGTCTTCAGGTAATCTTTCTCAAATTGAAGATGTAAATACTTTCCACCAAGTTTATTAACTATAAATTTATGTAAAATATTGTGACTCAACAAAAGCACTGAAAAAATTGTTTCAAGAAATAACTTAGATCCTTGCAGCAGAGACTGTGGCTTGGCTCCCTCATCATGATTCTCACCTCTTTCTATCTCACCTGCCTCTCTTCTAGAGACTATAACACCTAAAAACTTTCTCCTCCAGCCTTTCATTGCTGGCAGGGTAGCTACATCTTTGACACACTTGAGGCCAGTAAGATGGAAACTAGAAGTCTGCTGAGAGTTTCTGGGAAACCTTTTGCTTTTCTTCTGAAGAAGAACAGATATAATTGGCACTCGTTCCCATACTGTCCTTCTTTTTTGCTTTGTTGTATGGAACCTTTGACCATGACACATAAAAACAAATACTAAGGATATTTTTATGAGAAAACTTGAATAAGAAAAAAAGCTAAGGATTTTGAGGCAGAAGCAAAGAATCAGGGTTTCTGATGACGTTGTCTTGCACCTGAATTGGTTCCATGAAGTGCCTACCTTTTATGAAAGAAAAAAATGAAATTTTTTTCTATTTGATTAAGCTATAAGTTGGATTTTCTCTACATTCCCAGCTGAATTAACACAGACTTTATTTCATACTTAGAGTGGGTTTTATTTTACTTTATAAAAATTTTGTTTCCTTAAAGAAAAATTGTTTTCATAGTATTATACATGCTCAAGCAGAGCAAAATCCAAACATTAGCAAAATGGCTGACTAGGATGTTGCAGGTGCTTGTTTCCCCACAGAAACATCAAATAAATAGCTACAGACTGACTAAAATAACTTTGTAGCAACTATGGAAACCAGTCAGAGATCTGTAGCAACCCTGCAAATGCCCAGTCAAGAAAAAGCCACATGCAAAATGATAGGAAATTCTGTGATAATTTTACTCACCCTTACCCTACTCTGTCTCTGGCACAGTGCAGCACAGAGAGAAGTAAATGGCCCAGTGCTCCATTCCCTTCCTCAGGAGAGAAGGATTTGAGCAGAACTAGTATGAAGCATTCTTGCCTATCAGTGGGTTACCCAAGAGACTGATTGCAGACTCGCCTCATTCAAAGCACATACAGGGAATGCGGCATGGTTTGAATCTCAGGCTGATGGCCAAGAAAGGCAGTGATAGGCACTATAGCACATGAAAACTACAGGGAGACCACAGACCTGTGGATGTGTGGGAGGAAGGTTATGCACAGAGGAATACCATACAACATCTAAGGCCTTGAGAAGAAGCTTGGGTGAAATTCTGGGAAATTAAGACGTTTACAGGCAGCCAGAGGAAACAAGAGAAAAAAAAAATACAGAAAGTACACACTGGTCCAGACAGGATGCATGCGCAGAAAAGACCTGAGATGACCTTAGGCACACTCCCTGCACCGTTCCCAGGGTTCAGGGGCTTGATAAGTAGTGAAGGTCTTTCATGTCAGTCTTCAAAGGCTGGGAAGGGTGGTTTTTTCAAATGTCAGATTTTCAGCAAAAAATCATAGAACATGCAAAGAAAGGATGAAACCTGGCCCATCCAAAGGAACAAAATAAATCTGCAGAAACTATCCTGTAAAGACACACAAATTAATTGGATTTGCTCAGAAAAGACTTTAAAACAACTATCTTAAATATGCTCAATGAGCTAATGAGAAATAATGAAATCAGGAAAATGATACATGAACAAAATTTCTATCAACAAAGAAATAGAAATTATTTAAAAGAACCAAATTCTGGAACAGGAAAATACAGTAGCTGAATTGAAAAATTTACTAGAAGGATTCAACAGCAGACTTGAAGAGGCAAAAGAAAGAATCAGTGATCTTGAAGGCAAGTTATTTGAAATGATCAAGTCCGAGGAGCAAAATCAAAGAAAAAAGAAAAGTGAACAGAGTCTGAAGGACTTATGCAGCACCATCAGGCAGACCAATTGATGCACTGCTAGAGTCCAGAAAGAGAAAAAAGAGAAAGGGTGGAGAGATCATTTATGGAAATAATAGTTGGAAACTTACCAAATTTGAGGAAAGACACAGCTCTACGAATCAGAGAAACTCAAGGAGTCCACGTTTGATAAACCCAGAATCTGACATCAAGACACATTATCATGAAACTGTCAAAAGTGAAAAAACAAAGAGTATCTGGAAAGCAGCAAAGGTAAATGTGGTATGTACATATGGTAGAATATTATTCAGTCTAAGAAAGAAATGAAATTCTGATACGTGCTACAAAATGGATGAACCTGGAAGACATTATGCTAAAGGAAACAAGCCAGGCACAAAAGGATATATTTTGTATGATTCCTTTTACATGAGGTGCCTGGAGTAGAGAAATAAGTAGATTGGTGATTGTCACATGTTGGACAAGAGGGAAATGGGAAAATCGAAGTTATTGTTTAATGTGTGCAGTTTCAGAGGAAGACGGAAAAAGCTCTGGAGATGGATGGTTGCACAGTAATGTGGATTTACTTAATACTACAGAACTGAACACTTAAGAATGGTTAAAGTGATAAGTGTTATGCGTATTTAACACCAATTTAAAGAATGAATATAAATAAACTTTTAGAACTCAAAAAATTCAAATGAACCTCATTATTTGGAAATAGTCATCATTAATGTTAGGTGAACATTATTTTAGACACATTCCTATGGTTGCGTTCACATGAAGAAATGGATGGATAGAAGGAAATACTTTTACAGAAATGGCATGCATTATACATGTTATTTAATGAAATAATATTCAACAGGAAAAATAAAATGGATTTGAGTCATAAATTTTTTAAAATATAAGTTCCTGGCCAGGCGTGGTGTCTCACGCCTGTAATCCCAGCACTTTGGGAGGCTGAGGTGGGTGGATCTCTTGAGGTCAGGAGTTCAAGCCCAGCTTGGCCAACATGATGAAACCCCAACTCTACTAAAAAAATACAAAAATTAACTGGGCATGGTGGTATGTGCCTGTAATCCCAGTTACTCGGAGGCGAGGCAGGAGAATCCCTTGAACCTGGAGGGAGGAGGCTTCAGTGAGCCGAGATCGTGCCACTGCACTCCATCCAGCCTGGGCAACAAAGCAAGACTTCGTCTCCAAAAAAAATAAAAGTTCCTTCTGTTAAAAAAAAAAAAAAACAAGATAAAAAAGTCCCATTTTTTGTATATTGTTTATGTTGGTAAAATATACATAACATAAAATTTACTATTTTATCCATTTTTTAATTGTATGCCCTGTTTCAATACTGTGTTCTACACAGAACTGATTGACTTCCAGCCTGAAAGATGAGGACATGAGCAGTATTGCACTTTTCATCTTCCCCACCTCAACTTTCCGGTTTTTAAGTGATACTGCTATTTTTATAGTCATAGTTTGTATTTTTACCTTTTGTTTTGTGACTATAGTTTCCACATTTGCTACATAACTAGCTTTATTTTATCT
Organism: Colobus angolensis palliatus; assembly: GCF_000951035.1. Classification (NCBI taxonomy): domain Eukaryota; kingdom Metazoa; phylum Chordata; class Mammalia; order Primates; family Cercopithecidae; genus Colobus; species Colobus angolensis. Next base: position 847,331 of record NW_012119066.1, on the reverse strand, counting down.
AGTTTTACAGTTAATTATATTCAGTGCTCAAGACTAGTCCTTCTACTGTGGCTTCTGCATGTCTGTGTTCTTAATTTTGAATGATCTTTTCATTCCCCTCTCTCACACATACTTTGCCCTACTTCCCTCTACCGATTTAAAGAGGTACTTCATGTTTGAGAATGCCTGAGGCTTTTATACTTAACCGGATCTTGGCTGAGTGGTTTTTAATCTCTTTTGCTTTTGTTCAGAACTTGGTAAATAAACATTGCTCTGTTGTCTTCAGGCATTCATTGTTGCCTGGGAGAATTCAGAGAAGAGTGTGATCGTTTCCTCTTCCTCCCTCCTCCTCTTCCTCCCCCCACCATAGCATTCTGCCATTGGCCCCCAAAATTTATGTCCTTCTCATATGCAGAATACGTTCATTCCGTGACTAAGAAGTCTAAAGTCCAGAGTTTAACCTAATATCATTTAAATCGGATGTGGATGAGGCCAGTTGTTCTCAAGCTGTGAGCCTGTGAAATGAAACAGGTTATGTGCATTCAAAACACAGTGGTGGGACAGCCATAGCACAGACATTTCCATTCCAAAAGGGAAAAATAGGAAGAAAGAAATGATAGATAAATCCCAAGCAAGTCTAAAACCAACAAGGTAAACAGCATTAACTCTTAAGGCTCAAGAATAATCTTTGATTCCATGTCCTGTCTCTGGACACATTGGGGTAGGACTTAGGTTGCTATAAAGGAATACCTGAGACTGGGTAATTTATAAAGAAAAGAGGTTTTATTTTGTCTCATGGTACTGCAGGCTGTACAGGAAGCATGGTGCTGCCATCTGCTTCTGGTGAGGGTCTCAGGAAACTCAAAATCATGGTAGAAGTCAGCAAGAAGCCAGCAAGTTACATGGAAGAGCAGGAGCAGGAGAGAGGAGGGAGGTGCCACATCCTCTTTAACAAGCGGATTGCATGTGAACTCTCTCATCACCAAGGGCATGATGCTGAGCTATTCATTGAGGAATCCACCCTAGTGATCCAAACACCTCCCACCAGGCCCCACCTCCAACACTGGGGATTACATTTCAATGTGAGATTTGGAGGGCACAAATATCCAGACCATATCCAGCCTCAAGTTCTGGGCGACTCTGCCCCTGTTTTTTTGCATGGCACAGACCATGCTGCAGCTCTCACAGATTGGAGTCTTGTGTCTCTCCTAGGCTGGAGTTGCACACTGGTAGGCCCTACCCTTCCAGGGTTTCAGAGACAGCCCCCATCCCATGGAATGTCTGAGCATTGCCCTAGTGGAGGCTCCCTGTGTTGGCTCTGCCCTCACACCTCTACTTCGTATCACTCTATTGGGGGCTTTCCGCAGTGGCCCTGCCCCATGACAGCTCTCAGCCTGGACACTCATGTTTTTCTGGCATCCTTTGAATATAGGTGGAGGCAGCCACACCATCACAGCTCATGCACTGGCACACCCGTGGAGATGGCACCGTGCAAACACCATGCCAAGGTTTATCACCTGTGCCTTCTAGAAGGGTGATCCGAGCTGCACCTAAGCCTACTTGAACAACAGCTGAGGTTACCAAGGAGCACTGCACCAAAATTTAGGGAGAAGAGCCTTGAAATTGTTCTGCCACAGGCCCCAGAATTCTGGGCCTGTGATGGGTTGGGCAACTCTGGACATCTCTGAAATACCTTACTGGTCCTTCTCCCATTGTCTTGATGAATACACCTGGCTTCCTTCCATCCACACGAATCTCCTCAACAGATGCTTGCACCGCACCTTTGGTTTCTTTCCTCAACATGCTGTATCATTCTTTACAACATGGCTGGGCTGAGAATTTTCCAAATCTTTAAATTCTGCTTCCCTTGTGATTATAGATTTCATTTTTTATTTGTTTCTATCTTCTCACATTTTACCGTAAGTCAAGCCACAAAGCACCCTCAAGACTTTGCTTGGATATTTTTTCCACTAAATATCCTGTTTCATCACTGTCAGATTTCTTCCACAGAGCACTAGGACACAAGCACAATCCCACCAGGTTCTTTGCCACTTTATTACAAGATCACCTTTTCTTCTGTTTCCAGTAACATGTACTTTATTACAAGATCACCTTTTCTTCTGTTTCCAGTAACATGTTTCTCGTTTTTTTCTGAGACCTCATTAGAGTGGCCTTTACCATCCAACATTTTAATTGTGACCACTAAGGTAATCTCTAAGAAGATTGAAGCTTTCTCAACAGTTCTCCTTTTCTTTTGAGCCCTCACCACTCTTAATGCTCCTTCCACAGCAGTGTAGGCTTTTTCTAGCATGCACATCCATACTCTTCCAGCCTCTACTCATTACCCAGTTCCAAAGTTACTTCCACATTTTTAGGGATTTGTTATGGCAGCTTCCTGCTACTGGTGCTGAAAGGGACCAGGACAGCAGGGACCAGGGCTGCAAAACAACTCCCGAACTAACTTAGGCAAACAATTCCAGGAATCTAGAAAGCAGAACAGACCGGGTGAGCAGACCGGGAAAACAAGCCCTACCCCTACCCTACCCCTATCCTGCAAGCCCCTGATAAACGTCATCAGTGTTTCAAAATGTAACCGCCCTACCCCTACCTTACCCGTACCCTGCAAGCCCCTGATAAACGTCATCAGTGTTTCAAAATGTAACCGCCCTACCCCTACCCTGGAAGCCCCTGATAAACGTCATCAGTGTTTGAAAATGTAACCGAAATACCAGAAACGGCGGGAACCGATCATAATCAGCCAAATCACCTTGTTCAAATGTCAGCCAATCCTAAGTCTGATGTGTACAAAATCCCCTATGACTCTGTACCTGTTTACCCCTGACTATAACAGTGCCGACTTCTGTCTTAGTGTGTTCAGGCTCCTATGACAAAATTCTCAGACTGGATAATTTATAAACAAATGTACCGTTCACACTTCTAGAGGCTGGGAAGTCTAAAACCAAGGCACCAGCAGATTCAGTCTGATAAGGGCCTGTTTCTCATAGATGGTACCTTCTAGCTATAGCATCACAGAAGGGGCAGACAGGCTTCCTCAAACCTCTCATAATGGTACTAATCTTATTCATGAGGGCGGAGCCTTCATGACCTAACTGCCTCCCAAAGTCCCCTTCTCCGAAAACCATCACCTTGGGAGCTTTTAACATAGGAAGTTTGAGGGGGACATTCAGATTAGAACCAGCACTAAACTCATTCATGAGGGTTCTACTCTTACGCTATAATTACCTGCTGTAGGCCCCCTCCCCCCATAATTATCACAGTGGGATTAGGCTTTCAACATAGGAATTTAGACGGGGACACAAATGTTCAGTCCATAACACCAAGTGTATTCAGGTCAAAATTCTAAACTTGAAAGGATGTAATCCATTTGAACATTGTAGTATTGAAAAAATGTTAAAACCACAATGTTTCTTATTTTATAGTTAGCCTGTCTCATCTACAGAATCCCAGAACTTTTTCTCTCCTATATTTTACATCTGCCTCACAGCTTTAAAAGAGAAATTGGAAACAAAACCAGTGAACCTCTTTTACTCCTTTTTTTTTCTTTTTTTTTTTTTTTGAGGTGGATTCTTGCTCTGTCTCCCAGGCTGGAGTGCAGTGCTCCGATCTTGGCTCACTGCAAGCTCCGCCTCCTGGGTTCACGCCATTCTCCTTCCTCAGCCTCCAGAGTAGCTGGGACTACAGGCGTCTGCCACCACGCCTGGCTAATTTTTTGTATTTTTAGAAGAGATGAGGTTTCACAGTATTAGCCAGGATGGTCTCAATCCCCTGACCCCGTGATCTGCCCACCTTGGCCTCCCAAAGTGCTGGAATTACAGGTGTGAGCCACCGCGCCCGGCCGGACCTCTTTTACTTTTAAAAGACCTATACAGGCTTCATTTTTAAAATAATTCTGATATATTAAAATGTTTGGGGGATGTTGGGTTTTTTTTTCCATTGCAGAGGTCATATAAGGAAGTTTACTTTTATTTGACTTGGGATTCTATTTGGGGCTTGGTGTAATAACCCTTAAATGTGTGCCAAAGACTTGATTTAGATAAAAGTACAGTAAAGTAAAGTAAGATGTGTTCTCTTTCATGCTTTTGCGGTATGCAGAAAAATGATTATAATTTTCTTGTGTGCTTTCTGGGCTTTTTGATTGAAAACATTGATACTGTAGATTGTACGTATGTTAAGAACCCCTCAGTTACCTTTCTGGTAATGATTTACGTTGTTCTTTTTTTTGAGATGGAATTTTGCTCATGTTGCCCGGGCTGGAGTGTAGTGGCACGATCTCGGCTCACTGCAACCTCTGCCTTGCAGGTTCAAGCAATTCTCCTGCCTCAGCCTCCCGAGTAGCTGGGATTATAGGCGCCCGCCACCAGCCCCGGCTGATTTTTTGTGTTTTTAGTAGAGATGGGGTTTTGCCATTTTGGACAGGCTGGTCTCAAACTCCTGCCCTCAGGTGATCCACCTTCCTCAGCCTCCCAGAGTGCTGGGATAACAGGTATGAGCCACCGTGCCCAGCCGATTTAGGTTGTTCTTTACGCACTAGTTTGAATTCTGTTAGCTATACAATAGTTAACTTTCTTGTTTACAGTTCATATAAATCATGTCTCAGGACCTGTCTACGGTTGTTTAATGAGGCTGCTTGAAATTTCAGTTGATTTATTTTTAGCTCTATTTGTAGATTATGTGTGCTGTATCTGTAACCTAACTTTTTAGTCTTTAGGAAGATTCTGTGTAACACTCTCTCACGTGGACTCACGCTCTCTCTGTCAGGCTCTCTGTCTCTCTCACACACACACACATACACACACAAACACACATACACAAAGACGCACACACACATACCTCGGTAAACTATGTTTAGACCATACTTTTGTTGGACTATTATTGTGAAAGTAATGTGTTTGGTTACCCTACTTTTACCACATAGTTGCATGCAAAGGGCACATAACCAGTGTCTCCAGTGCTCCATTCCTAGCATATACCACTTAGTCTGTTTTATCCTACTATAGCAGAATACCTGAGACTGGGTATGTTATAATGAACAGAAGTTTAATGGCTTATATTCTAGAGGCTGGGAAATCCAGTATCAAGGTGCCGGCATCTTGGAGGGCTTCTTGTTGCATCATCACCTAGCAGAAGACAAGAGGGCAAGAGAGAGCAAGAGGGGGCTGCACTCACACATGAGGGTGGAGCCTCATGGCCTTATCACCTCTTCTTAAAGGTCCCCCCTCTTAATACTATTACAATGGCAATTAAATTTAGCATGAGTTTTAGGGGGGACAAGTATTCTGACTATAGCATTCTGCCTGCAGGCCCCCACATCTCATGTCCTTCTCATAAACAAAATAATTCATTTCATCTAAATAGCCCCGCAAGTCTTGTAATAGCTTCCAACGTAAAAGTCCAGAGTCTCATATAAATTAAATGTGAGACTAGTCTTTTTTTTTAAATGAATTTTTCCCTTTTTGCTTTTATGCTCCAAAGGTTCTTCCTTATCCAGTGACTATGTAAATTGTCGTTAATATTCAAGTGAAATTCACAAATTTGGGGGCTCTTTCATTTTTTTTTTTTTAACTTACTACTTAAGCAGAATTTCTTGTTGCTAATTACAGTATTTAAACTGAACTTATTATGAACTTACTGAAGAAATGGCTTTCCTCCTTTCTTTCAAACATGGGATTTCTTCTAGATTTTGCCTATTAGGGTAAATAATCTTATCTTTTGTTTGCATTGTTGAATAAGAGCCAGTAGATGTTTTAATTTTTCAAATGATATTTTCACTCAAAAATTTAAGTATGAAAAGAATGAAAATCTAAATGAATATTTATAAATGCCTCACATAGTTCTGATTTTAATTTGTTTTTAATTTCCTTTTTAACTGCTCCCTAAAGGTAAAGCACTGTTGATTTGTTTTGCAGAATCCTTGCAGCCTTTCCTGGAAGCCTGTAGCAACTCTTCATTTTTTCGTACTTGCTCTGTGCTGCTTCGAGCCCCTAAGCTTGATCTTCAAATACTAGAAAAACTCAGTATTATTTTACAGAAACTTTCCAAAATCAAGTAAGAATTTCTTATTGCTAGCATTTTTTATTGAAAAATACCTTACTGTGATCATTTAGATCAGGGGTGTTTAATCTTTTGGCTTCCCTGGGCCCAACACTGGATGAAGAAGAATTGCCTTGGGCCACACGTGAACACACTAACACTAGTGATAGCTGATGTGCTAAAAACAAAACAAAACCTCGTAGTATTTTCAGAAAGTTTACAAATTTGTGTTGGGCGGCATTCAAAGCCGTCCTGGGCCGCTTGCAGCCCATGGGCTGCAGGTTGGACAAGCTTGATTTAGACCTTTCTGAATCCCATGCTACTTAAGCTTTCATTATTAAATAAAAATTTCCATTATACAGATGTAGAAAATTAAGATTCATGAATACTAAGGCTGACCTAAGACCACATATTTAGTGACAGACTAGAATTAGAGTTCTGATCTCAGAACATCTAGTTTTTCTATAGCTCATTTCAGGTAAGTGAACTTTAAATAAATCGTATAAAAGTAAGAGCAGTTTTTTTTTTTTTATGAGACGGAGTCTCGCTCTGTTGCCCAGGCTGGAGTGCAGTGGCCGGATCTCAGCTCACTGCAAGCTCCGCCTCCCGGGTTGACGCCATTCTCCTGCCTCAGCCTCCCGAGCAGCTGGGACTACAGGCGCCCGCCACCTCGCCCGGCTAGTTTTTTGTATTTTTAGTAGAGACGGGGTTTCACTGTGTTAGCCAGGATGGTCTCAATCTCCTGACCTCGTGATCTGCCTGTCTCGGCCTCCCAAAGTGCTGGGATTACAGGCTTGAGCCACCGTGCCCGGCCAAAAGTAAGAGCAGTTTTTAGCAACCAAGTAATAATATCAGAATAAATTCTTGCATACTGGTATTCTCTAATACCACAGGTGAAAATAAAAAGATCTTTAAGACCACAAAAGATGTAAATCCTTTTGTATTAGGATAGTACATAAGGTTATTTGACAAATTCTCTCAAGAGGTAAAAATAGCTAGACAAGGAAATAAGACACATAAATTCTTAATGATTGAAATGAAATTACTGACAGGTCATTAGAAAGAGGATGGTTGAACAAGTATTCTGTAACCAAGTCAAAAGATGGACCAATATTCTGCCACTTTAAAAAGGCCTCCTTACTCAAAATAGCATGATCAAATGTTTGCTTTGCCAGCAGTGAAAAAAAAATTCTCACGCTAATAGTAAATAGGGTGCAGTTTTCAGAATTATAAAGTGGTTCCAGGCTGGGCACAGTGGTTCACATCTATAGTCTCAGCACCTTGGGAGGCCAGGGAAGGAGGATTGCTTGAGCCCAGAAGTTCAAGACCAGCCTTAGCAACATAGTGACACCATGTTTCTACAAAAAATAAACAAAATTAGCCAGGTTTGGTGGTGTGTACCTGTAGTTCTAGCTACTTGGGAGGCTGAGGTGGGAGGATTGCTTGAGCTGGGGAGGTTGAGGCTGCAGTAAGTTGTGTTCATGCCACTGCACTCCACCTGGGTGCCAGAACAAGACCTTGTCTCAAATGAAGAAAAAGTTTCCTTTTTTTCCCCAGTGGTTTTCTGCTTCAGATTTATCTCCTAAAACCTATTTTGTTTGTTTCAGCATCCTAATATTTTAGTCGCCTATTTTCTCCACTGTTTTTAAAAACAGATGCTGTTTCCTCATGTTTACACATAAATTATCTTTCGTGTCATTGCAGATAAACTCTCTTAAGTATGTGTAATTAAATAATATATTCATTTTTTTTTAACAGGAGTAATAAGAAGCTCTTTGAACTTTTTACAATTCATCTGATGCTTCAAGAAATACAAAGGACAACAAATCCAGAGCATGCATTTCTCTGTATTAATCTAAATTCAACTCTGTTCAATTTGGGTTTAACAAAATGTAACTCCCTGGTCTCCAGTGCAAGCCATTAGACTGGCTAATTTTTTAATATAGTATATGTGGTGCTTATTTATAAACATGTAGAAATTACCAAAGTAACTACAATTCTACCAAGGAAAGTTATCAGTAGCATCATTTATCATGAAAAATAAGTGCTTTTTTTGAACTTTAAAAATGAAATCTGTAGAAGGTATTGGAACTTTTGGAATGTTTCAGTTCAAGTAAGGTAGCGCTAATGTACAAGATGACATTTCTAGAATGTATGACACTGAAGTTACTTTTTGTAAAAATACATTAGGAAATTTCTTTCTTAATTATGTGATTATTTGGAAATCGGTGCTTATGTGAGAACAGGGTTAAATAATACTGTCTTTCTATTTTCTTAATATATTAGAATCCTTCCTTTTGAAAGCAAAAGTATATATCTTTAAACTATTGTCTTGATACCATAACTTTTCTATATACTGTATCCTAGATTAACAAATGATTTTTTTTTATTGTGCTCTTTGTGGGATAGAAAAAGTTGTTTTTTATTGTGCTGTTCACAGGTTTAAAAACTTTTTTTTTTTTTGTTTTCAAAATAATTATTACTGGAGCATGTAATACAAGGCAAGACATTTTTTAAACATCGAAAGGTAAACAAAAATAATAGTCCTGTTACCAGAAATATCTCTTGGTATAGCCAAAGATGAGTAAAGTGGCCAGAGGCCTGGGTGAAGTAAAGGTGGTAAAACTTGGGACTTAGGACAAGATACTGAGGAACATTGTGTTAAAAAGTCATAAAATCATATATGATCAGTGTATAATCTCAGTTTCAGGAGTTAGAAGAAATTTTCAAGAAATGAGTGGGCCTCTTCAAAAAAATACCAGAAAATGTGCCATTTTTGAAGTAGAAACAGAAAGCCATAATGAAAGAACAGGCCAAAGTGAGAATGGTGGAACCACAGAAACTTAAAAATGCAGAAGCCCAGGCGCGGTGGCTCACGCCTATAATCCCAGAACTTTGGGAGGCTGAGGTGGGCAGATCACCAAAGGTCAGGAGTTCAAGACCAGCCTGGCCAACATGGTGAAACCCCGTCTTTACTAAAAATACAAAATTAGCCGGGCAGTGGTAGGTGCCTGTGATCCCAGCTACTCGGGAGGCTGAGGCAGGAGAATCACTTGAACCTGGGTGGCAGAGGTTCCAGTGAGCCAAGATTGTGCCATTGCACTCCAGCCTGGGCAACAAAGTGAGATTCTGTCTCAAAAAAATAAAAATAAGTAAGTAAAATAAAAATACAGAAGCCAAAGTGCACATTAGAAACAAAAAATAACATCAATACTTCATAAAATAGGATTAGCATGACAAGAACAAACAAGAAGTTCTCTCAGAACTCAGAGTACATAGAGATTGTACTCATGAGAGTGGATGGCAGATTCTAGGACAGAGCCTGGCACTTCTGCAGGGCGGCATTTGGTGTTTCTGAAGAAGAGAACAGAACAAATGGAGCGGAAGCAATATTCAGAAATACAGTTGAATAAAGATTCTGGCGGCCAAAGAAAGAGCTGCATGTACAGATTGAAAGGGCTCATCATGTTCCAGAAAAACCTATGAGAAAAGGGTTCCATAATTAGATGCATCCTGGCCAAATGTTAATTTATAAGGATAAAAGCACAAACAAAAGCCAGTTACTTACAAGAAAGGAAAAACCAGGCTAGCCTTATAGAATGCTGGAAGGTAATAGGGAGCTCTAGAGGAGAAGATTTTTAATCCAAGACTTTATCCCTAGCAAAGATGCCTTTCATAAGTGAGGACAATGGAAAGACATCTTCAGACATTCAGGCGTTGAGATATACCACTTACGTACTATTCTGGAGAAAGCGATGACTTAAAGATAATCAACTTAGAGATGAAAGAAAACAGTTTATTAAATCAACCTTATATCAAAAGCACTGAACACTGAAACAACTTAAACATTAAATAATTGTTGTAACTGTTTATAAGATGGAGTGAGATGTTAAATTCCTCAAAAGGATAAATAGTGGAAAAAGCAGCCCCCTCGCTCTTCCTTCCTCCATCATCATGATGTGTACAGTTGACTCCATTTCTCACCCTGTCTTCATATGTCTTTCAGGGTCAAGTGATTTCAGGCCAAGAAACAAAAGCAAAATTGTCTCATTCCCCATTGTATTCAGATGAAAACTGATGATAAAATCAGGTACAGTTCCAAGAGGAGACACTGGAGAGGAACCATGCTGGTCTGTAAGCAATTGCAAATGAGATGGCACACATATTTATGCTGTATCAAGGTCACTGTCATCTTACCATATCAGACTGAAAATGTCACCACTATCTGGACCGTCAGATATGTTTTATTGGGAAAATCGTTTTTCTCTTTGTATATATGTTATGCACTAGCAGGGTGGTTTAGTAACAAATATGTGAGACCTTTTATTTGAAAACATTCATTTTTAAATAATGGGAAAAGCAATATGTTAGTAGTGAGTATCTGGGTAAGACTATCTTAGCTTTTGTTAACAAAAACTAAGAATTGATGGGGCCTTGAGATTGAGGTAGAGATGAAAGAGGAGCTGTTAAGTACAGTATTCTACATTATCATCAGAAAGAGTCGAAGTGTTCCATTTCACTGTTAGAAACATGTAAGATAAAGAATCTTGGAAAATATCAAGGAAACTATTAAAATAAAAATCGCATAAATATTCTCAAAACACTGAAAAAGAAAAATGAAATAGATATAGCAAAAAATAGAATGACAGGAACATGAAAAGAACAAAAATATTTAGGATAAATAAAGGAGGTTTTAAAAATTATTTGTTCTTTATGGTCATGTGCTAATAAATTTGAAAATCTGAACGAAATGGACTATTCTCTAGGGAAAGATCAAAATTGGCTTAAGAAATCTGCACTAGCAAACCATTGCAGTCATTTATTTATTTATTTAATTTTTTTGTAGAGACAGAGTTTTGCCATGTTGCCCAGGCTGGTCTTGAACTCCTGAACTTGAGCAGTCTGCCTGCCTCAGCCTTCCAGAATGCTGGGATTGCAAGCATGAGCCAGTGCACCTAGCCTACAGTCTTTTATAAAATTATCAAAGAATTATTTTTTTAAATGGCTGCAAGTCCAGGTGTTTTACAAGTGGATTGTTTTAAAATTTCAACATGAAATATTTAAAGTTATTTAAACTGTCCCAGAATGTAGAAAAATCAAATTCATTTTATGCAGTTAGCATGAACCTAGTATCAAGCAGTTGGCAAAATGAGAAAGAATAAGATTTAAAAGTCTTAAAGAATTATGGAGAAATTAATACCAACTGCATATGACAGAAACATTAATCCATGATTAAGTAGGATAACATACATTCCAGAAATACAAGATTAGCTTTCTAACAGAAAAATATATTTTGGCCAGGCTAAGTTTTTAGTATATTATTATTATTTAATCCTCATAATAACTTTGTGATGGGTTTTTTAATTGTTACCATTTTATAGATCAAAAAAGAAATGGGGTTAGGGAGATCTGAGTAAGCCACTATCATTGTTGTGACTAGAGCTCTGTTAGTTGAAGGGGAGTGAGAGGGAATTTGCAATAGTAGATTTTTACCCATATTATAGTTGTAACTAGAGTCCTTGAGTTTACCTCCTCTCTTCCAACCTCCAAATTTATTGGAATAACAAAAGAAATTTTTCTAGAGTAAACGATGTAAAATAGAAAATTTTTATTTTCAGCAGTGTGGTGGACTATATCTATTCTCCAGGTGCAGTGCAACTAAAAATGTTACGAGTACATAGGCATGTGGTTGAGCTTGTGGCAAAGTCAGATATATTTTACTGGGAAAATCATTTTTCTCTTTGTGTATACGTTATGCACTAGCAGGGTGGTTTAGTAACAAATATGTGAGACCTTTTATTTGAAAACATTTGTTTTTAAATAGTGGGAAAAGCAATATGTTAGCAATATGTCTGGTCTTGGAGACCAGACATAAGAAACAAATCCAAAGCAAAAGAAAAAAATTTAAAGACCAGAAATCAATGAAGTAGAAAAAAGGAAGTCAACAAAACCAAAAGCTATTTCTTTGAAAATATCAATAAAATTAATAAGCTTCCAGCCAGGCTAACTTAAAAGGGAAAAAAAAAAAAAAAAAAATGAGAGAAGGCACAAATTGCTAATACCAAAAACGAAAGAGGGGACATTACTGTAGATTCCATGTTCATAGATAGGAAGACTCAATATTGTTAAGATGTCTGTTCTTCCCAACTTGATCTATAAAAACAATGGAAATCCTATTCAAAATCCTAACAAGTTATTTTGTGAGTACCAACTGACTTTCTCCCATGAATTATGAACTTTCTTTTTTTTTTTTTGAGACGGAGTCTAGCTCTGTCGCCCAGGCTGGAGTGCAGTGGCGCGATCTCGGCTCACTGCAAGCTCCGCCTCCCGGGTTTACGCCATTCTCCTGCCTCAGCCTCCCGAGTAGCTGGGACTACAGGCGCCCGCCATCTCGCCCGGCTAGTTTTTTTGTATTTTTTAGTAGAGACGGGGTTTCACCGTGTAGCTCAGGATGGTCTCGATCTCCTGACCTCGTGATCCACCCGTCTCGGCCTCCCAAAGTGCTGGGATTACAGGCTTGAGCCACCGCGCCCGGCCTGAACTTTCTTAATGGCATCTAGAAGGCTAAACTTTCTAGGTTTTCATAGCTAGAGAGGAGCTAGGGAGGAGACATCAAGGCCTGGCTTCAGAGCTTCAAAGGACAGGCTGACTCTCTTGTTAGAGTTTAATGGAGCTGGCATTGCTCATTTACCATTCTGAAAATCCTAGGGCCCTTAAGAATTATGCTAAATCTCCCCTACTGTACTCTGTAAATGGAAGAACAAAGCCTGTATGACAGCATGTCTGTTTACAGCATCATTTCCTGAATACTTTAAGCCTGCTGTTGAGACCTACTGCTCAGATAAAACAGACTTTTCTGAAAACGTTACGACTTATTAACAGTGCACCCAGTGACCAAAGAGCTCTAATGGAGATGTACAAGATTAATGTTTCCATGCCCGATAACATAACATCCATTCTACAGCCTGTGAACCAAAACGTGATTTCAACTTTCAAGTCAATTTGCTTCTCCATATATACTTTATAATTCATGGGAGAAGGTCAAAATGTCAACATTAACAGGAGTTTGGAAAAAGTTGATTCCAATCCTCATGAATGACTTTGAGGGGTTTAAGACTTCAATGGAGGAAGTAACTGCAGATGTGGAGGAAATTGCAAATAAACTAGAATCAGATGTGGAGCCTAAGATGGCATGGTCTTCCAGAAGAAGGCTGTTTCATCTACATTGGAAATCTGTTGTGTAGTGTAGTCACTTCATCAGTGGTCTTACCTCAGTCTTCTGGAGAACTTACTGCAGCTTCTGCACCAGCACTTGCTGCTTCATCTTGCACTTTTATGTTATGGAGATGATTTCTTTCCTAAAACCTCATGAACCAACCTCTGCTAGCTTCAACCTTTCCTTCTGCAGCTTCCTCAGCCTTCTTAGAATTGAAGAGAGTTAGGGCCTTGCTTTGGATTAGGCTTTGGCTTAAAGGAATATTGTGGCTGATTTGATCTATCAATACCATTAAAACTTTCTCCTTATCAGCAATAAGGCTGCTGTGTTTTCTTATCATTTGTGTATTCTCTGGAGTAGCACTTCTAATTTCCTTTAAGAACTTTTCTTTTGCTTTCACAACTTCGTAGTTTGGCGCAAGAGTCCTAGCCTTCAGCTTTTCTTGGCTTTGGACATGCTAAATTACCCAATCACTTCTAGCTTTGCATTTAAAGTGAGAGATGTGAGACTCTTTCTTTCACTTGGACACTTAGAGGGCATTTTAAGGTTATTAATTGGCCTAATATCAGTATTGTTATGTCTCAGGAAATGGAGAGCGATTCAAGGAGAGAAAGAGATGGGATCAGCCAGTCAGTGGAGCAGTCAGAACACACACATTTATCAGTTAGGTTTGCTGTCTTACATGGGTGTGGTTCTTGGCATCCTGAAACAATTACAATGGTAACATCAGAGATTATTGGCCAGGCACGATGGCTCACTCTTGTAATCCCAGCACTTTGGGAAGCTGAGGCTGGAGGATTGCTTGAGGGCAGAAGTTTCAGACCAGCCTGGGCAACATAACAAGACCCTGTTTCTACAAAAAGAGTAAAAATAAAAATAAACCAGCCAGGTGTGGTGGCAGGTGCTTGTAGTCCTAGCAACTTGAGAAGCTGAGGCAGGAGGATCACATGAACCTAGCAGTTGGAGGCTGCAGTGAGCTATGATCACACCACTGCACTCCAGTCTGGGCAACAGAGTGAGACCCTGTCTCTAAATAAATAAATAAATAAATAAATAAATAAATAAATAAATTGATCGCAGATCACCATGACAGATATAATAATAGTAACAGAAAAGTTTGAAAAATGCAAATTACATTTTTCACAAGATGCAGGGTTGCCACAAATCTTCAATTTGTAAAAGACGCAGTATCTGTGAACCACAATAAAGGTGAAGTACAACAAAATTAAGTATGCCTGTATGCAAACGCAGAGCTCACACCCTTCTGATGAGTAGACAGAAGTATCAGATCCTTTTCTATGCTAGCAAAGGATTTTAAGAGTTTGGAATTCTCTAAAAGCGTAAAGCTGTTAGGAGGGCGTTATTGGGCAAAGCAGTGCTTTATCTCATTCTCTTGTTTGCCTGTTCAAACTTCCCACCTATTGTAGACCCACTTGCTGTGTTATTGCAGGTTAAGCCCCTGAGGCCCTTTTCTCTCACCTCTTCTGTTCACCTCCCATCCCCTTTCATGGCATCCTCCATGCCCTTCTGATATCCACATGTCTCTTCATTTTCTTCTCAGGCCTCCTCTTTCTCTCTCTCTCTTGCCCTCTCTCTAAATTATTGAAATTCTTGAAATCCTAAGCTGGCCTGGCACTGAGAGGTAAGCACCTAAGAGTGTCAGTCTTCCCTAGATAGATGGAACTGTGCACAGATCTGGGGCTGCTGGAAGGGTGTGAGGTAGGGGTTTAAGAATGGCACAAGTAGGGTGGGGTTAAAAAAGACCTTGTCATCTTTAAATAATAGCATCAAGATTAAACTTGGTACTGAATTCAGCAGTGTTCATTTCTTATTTTCCACTGTATTTCGTTTCAACCCATCCTCTATATTTTATGAGCCCAAAGCCTTTAGATATGTGTAGAGGAAGGTGTGATACAGCTTTCAAATTCTTGAAATTTGCCCAAGAAATACTTTGTATCATGAGGTCTGCAGTTATTTATACAAATCCCTGAAAATATTTCATGGCAAATCTGTAGCACCCAGTTGAGATGAGACCAAACTGGAAAAATCTCTGTGGCTGTGATTATTGTCAGTTCTGTAAGATGAAGGTGGGACCAGTGACAAGAATGTGCACTGTTTACTGAGCACTCACCTGCATGGGGCCATCAGGAGATGACAGGGCATCTGTGCTTTTCAGACATTGCCTCTTTCAGTTTTGAGCACAATGCCAGTTGTGGCATTCCTGACATATAGATGAGGAGATGAAGATCCAGACATAACCAGCAAGGGCAGGGCTGGGATACGATCCATGTGTGCCTGATTCCCAGGGCTCACATGTGTGCAGTTTTCTCTCTGGAACGGTTTGCCTTAGTGAGGAGAGGATTCAGGATATTCAGTTTCAGCCACACTGGCTGGGCTGGAATCTTTGTTGACCCTTCCACTCTACGTTCCTCCCTGGCCGGGGAGGCTTACTAGAGTGGGCTTCTTGCTGGGCTTGGCTAGTGGCTGTTGCCATCAGGAGATGACAGGGCATCTGTTTCTCCAGGGCATCCCCCAGGGCACAGTGCTCTGTGACTCCAGGGTCTGCCCCTCATGGTTTCTCTAAACCTCACTCCTCTCTTTGTAAACAACGCCTTCATAAATTACCCACTTCGGCTGGGCGCAGTGGCTCATGCCTGTAATCCCAGCACTTTGGGAGGCCGAGGTGGGCGGATCATGAGGTCAGGAGATCGAGACCATCCTGGTTAAATCGGTGAAACCCTGTCTCTACTAAAAAATACAAAAAATTAGCCGAGCGTGGTGGCGGGCGCCTGTCGTCCCAGCTACTCAGGAGGCTGAGGCAGGAGAATGGCATGAACCCAGGAGGCGGAGCTTGCAGTGAGCCGAGATCGTGCCACTGCACTCCAGCCTGGGCAACAGAGCAAGACTTCATCTCACATACATACATACATACATACATACATAAATTACCCACCTTGAGGGTGTCATCTGCTTTCTGTCAGGAGCAGGACAGACTCACTAGCATCACTCCTAAATAATGTAAACTGGTTTTGATTTTTTGTTTGAGTCAGAGTCTTACTCTGTTTCCTAGGCTAGAGTGCAGTGGCATGGTCTTGGCTCACTGTAGCTTCTGCCTTCTGGGCTCAAGCAATCCTTCCACCTTAGCCATCCCAGTAGCTGGGACTATAGGCGTGCGCCACCATGCTTGGCTGAGTTTTAAAATATTATTTGTAGAGATGAGGTCTTGCTATGTTGCCAGGCTGGTCTTGAACTCCAGGGCTCAAGTGATCCTTCTGCCTCAGCTTCCTAAAGTGTTGAGATTACAGGTATGAGCCACTGCACCTGCCCAATGATGTGAACTTTTAGTAAGTCCCTTAAGTTCTCTGGGCCCAACTTGCTTTACCTGTCAAGCAGGGACCATGGTGCCGGGTCTCCCAGATTGTGAATGTCAAAGAAAACAGGTAGAGAGGCACTTTGGAAGACATAAACACTCCTCAGAATGGGAGCTAGCAGTGTAATTCCACAAGGCGCAGAACGGGCATTCAGTGCATAGCCTGACTGGAAGTGGAGCAGCCTTTGTGAGAAAAGGAAACCTCTGAGACAGTGAATGTTTCCATTCCGAAACGCTTGATGCAATTAAAATAGAAGAAAGGGCACCACTGAAGAGAATAAGAGGAGAAGGGATCTTTGTTTTGTTGTTGCTTGTTTCTTTATGGTAGCGACAGCGTATTTCATGTAGGAACCTGTGACAAAGCTCCACATAATAAACATGAGAAAGTCAAGGATGATGGTTTTGGCCAAGGAGCAAATGACATGCCACAGCTGCCCTGGCAGGTCCCCTTTTCGAGATTGTGTCCTTGCGGATGGGACTCTCAAGCAGCTGCAACAGGCATCTTCCAGCTGGGAAAGGCCACTTGACCTCCTTTTCTCTTTCGAAAGCCAGGCAGCTGTGAGTCCAGGCTTGTCACTCCTGGGTGCAGGCTCAGGAATTGAAGGTGGGCCTGCCAAGCCACACACCCTCATTCGAAACGCCTCTGCTCTGTGGCCAGGTTTTTCAGCCCCTCCCCACTCCCCATCAGCAGTGGCTTCTGGAATTTCCCTGTCTGTAGAATGAGAATAGTTACACCAAAATTTCTTCCCAAGGAGCTAACTGGAATATTGCAATATGAATCTTTGCAGAGAATCAATACTGAGAGATGCTAAAGGATAATTTAGCTCATATAAGTACTAATCAGTATCTCTTTTCCAGGTGTTCTGTAAGGGAGCTGAAACTTCCAACCTTTCTTCCTATTCACAAACCCACTTTCACCTGCCCCCAATGCTGAACTTTGGTTTTTCACGTTGCTTTTGCAGAACTTTAAAACATTTGATTTCCCTGATGAGTCTTTGTACTGAGGGGCCAGTGCAGTTTGCTTGGCACTTTGTTTTCCTCTCATATAACTTTTCCCTGCTAATAAGGCCTTTAGGCTGAGAGAAAAAGTTATTGAGCATGTGCATCCAAATTTGAGATGATCGTTATTTCATTTACCTAATGACTTTAACTTCTTTGATACTGTGTTTGTCTTATGAATGTAATGGCTTTCTCACTTTAATGAAAAGTTATGCAATAAAATTGAAAAGTAAGTATATATATGTAAACATTAATTCCTTTTTAAATATGAAGAATTAATGGGACCAGGCTTTTTATTCTTTATTTGTACAAATCTATGGGACACATGAGAAATTTTGTTACATGTGTATAATGTGTGGCAATCAAGTCAGGGTGTTTGGATTGTGCACCCGAGTACAATACATGTTTGTTAAGTATAATCACCCTACTCAGCTGTTGAACATTGAGTTTTTTCCTTCTAACCTATTGTATATTTGTACACTTTAACCGAGTTCTCCTTATCCTCTTCCTCCCACCACTCTTGATTCCCAGTCTCTGGTATCTCTTTCCCTCTCTACCTCTATGTGATCAAAATTTTTAGCTTCCACATATAAATGAAAACGTGTCATTTGTCTTTCTTGCTTGGCTGTTTTCACTTAAAATAATGACCTCTGGTTTTATCCATGTTGCTGCAAATGACATGACTTCATTCTTTTTGTGGCTGAATAGTATTTCATTGTGTGTATGTACCACATTTCCCTTATCCATTCGTCTGCTGATGGGCACTTAGGCTGATTCCATATCTTTGCTATTGTGAATAGTGCTGCAGTAAACATGGGGGTGATATATATCAATATATCATATTGTTTTCTTTTCCTTTGGGTAGATACCCAGTAGAGGTATTGCTGGATCCAGTGATAATTCTAATTTTAGTTTTTGGAGAAATCTTACTTTTCCATAGTGGATGTTTAAATTCTCACCAACAATGGGTAAGAATTATTTTTATCTACATCCTTACCAACATCTGTTATTTTTTGTCTTTTTCATAATAGGTATTCTGACTGGGGTAAGATGATATCTAATTGTGATTTTGATTTTGATTCTGATGTTGGGCATTTTTTCACGTATCTGTTGGTTACCTGTATGTCTTCTTTTGAACAATGTCCATTCATGTCCTTTGCCGCTCCCCCCGCTTTTTTTTTTGAGACAGAG
>NW_012119066.1:800200-828475 GCF_000951035.1 Colobus angolensis palliatus | reverse complement strand
GAGTAGCTGGGACTACAGGCATCTGCCACCATGACCAGCTAATTTTTGTATTTTTAGTAGAGACGGGGTTTCACTGCGTTAGCCAGGATGGTCTTGATCTCCTAACCTCATGATCCACCCGCCTCGGCCTCCCAAAGTGCTGGGATTACAGGTGTGAGCCACTGCACCCAGCCCCCTTTGCCCACTTTTTAATGGGATTTAAAAAAATTTTTAACTGTTGGGCTGTTTGAGTTCTTTGTGTATTTGGAATATTAGTCCCTTGTTGGATGAATAGTTTGCAAATATTTTCTACTATTCAATAGGTTGTCTCTTCACTCTGTTGATCATTTCCTTTGCTGTGTCAAATATTTTTAGTTTATTATAATCCTATTTGTCTGTTTTTGTTTTGTTGCCTGTGCTTTTGAGGTCTCAGTCATAAATTCTTTCTCTAGACCAATGTCCAGGAGAGTTTTCCCTAGGCTTTCTTATGATATTTTTTATAGTTTCAGATCTTATGTGCAAATCTCTAATCTAATTTTTAGTTTATTTTTATATATGATGAGAGATAGAGGTCCATTTTCATTCCTCTGCATGTAGTTAACCAATTTTCTCACTATCATTTATTGAAGAGGGTGAACTTTCCCCAGTGTAAGTTCTTTTTGGCTTTGTGGAAGATCACTTGGCCATAAATATGTGCTTTATTTCTGGTTTCTTTATTTTGTTCCATTGGTCTATGTGTCTGTTTTTATAACAGTATCATGCCATTTTGGTTACTATATGCTTTAAAATGTTTTGAAGTGAGTCATTGTGATGCCTGCAGCTTTTGTCTTTTTGCTCATGATGACTTTGAGCTCTTTTTTGGTTCCATATAAATTTTAAGATTGCTTTTTTAATTCTGTAAAAAGTGACGTTGGTATTTTGATGGGGATTGCATTGAATCTATAGATTGCTTTGGGCAATGTGGTTATTTTAATGATATTAATTTATCTTATCCATGAGCATGGGACCTTTTTCCATTTTATTTGTGTCTTCTTCAATTTCTTTCATCAGTGTTTTATAGTTTTCCTTATAGAGATTTTCCACTTCCTTGCTTAAATTTATTCCTAGGTATTTTATTTTATTTTTGTAGCTATTGTAAATGGGATTGCCTTCTTGATTTCTTTCTCAGATCATTATTGGTATATAAATGCTACTGATTTTTGTTATGTTGGTTTTGTATCCTGCAACTTTACTGAATTTATTTATTAGATATAAGAGATTTTGGTGGAGTATTCAGGTAGATATAAGGCCATAGCATCAGCAAGGAGGGCCAATTTGATTTCCTCTTTTCCAATCTGGATGCTTTTTATTTCTCTGTCTTGCCTGAGTGCTCTGGCTAAGATTTCCAGTACTATGTTGAATTGCAGTGGTAAACTGGGGTATCCTTGTCTTATTTTAGTTCTTAGAGGAAAGGCTTTTAGCTTTTCTCTGTTCAGTATGTTAGCTGTGGGCTTGTCATAGCCTTTCTTATTTCCAGGTAAGTTTCTTCTGTGCCTAGTTTGTTGACATCCTGGAGTGATGTTGAATTTTTTCAAATGCTTTTTCTGCATCTGTTGAGATGATCATATGGTTTTTGTCCTTCATTTTGTTGATGTGATCTGTCACCTTTATTGATTTGCATATGTTGAACTATCCTTGCATCCCTGGCATAAATCCCATTTGATAATGGTGTATTATGTTTTTGATGTGCTGTTGGATTTGGTTTGCTTGTATTTTGTGGAGGATTTTTGCATATATGTTCATTCACCAGGGATATTGGCCTATAGTTTTCTTGTTATATCTTTGTCTGGTTTTGGTATTAGGGTAATGCTGGCCTTATGGAATAAGTTAAGGAGAATGCCCCTCTCTTCAATTTTTTGGAATAGTTTCAGGAGGGTTGGTGTTATTTGTATGTTTGCTAGAATTCAGTTTGAATCCATTTAGTCCTGGGCTTTTTTTCTTGGGTGACTTTTTATTACTGATTCAATCTTGGTAGGTTGTATGTTTCTGGGAATTTATCCATTTCCTGTATGTTTTCTAATTTGTGAGCAAATACTTGTTCATAATAGTCTCTGATTATACTTTGTAATTCTGTGGTATCACTTGTAATATCTTCTTTTTCATTTCTGATTTTATTTGGGTCTTCTTTCTTTGGTTAATTTAGCTAACAATTTATCATTTTTTCTTTTTTTCTTTTTTTTTCTTTTTACCTTTTGGGACAATTTTTCATTTTGTTGAGTCTTTGTATTTTTTTAAGTCCCTACTTTATTTAGTCCTGCTCTGATCTTTATTATTTCTTTTTGTCTGTTTTTGGGTTTGGTTTGTTCTTGCTTTTCTATTTCCTTGAGGTATATTGTTTTATTGTTAATTTGTACTCTTTCTCCTTTTGTTGATGTAGGTGTTTATTGCTGTAAACCTACCCCTTTGCGCTGCTTTTGTTGTATCCCATCAGTTTTGGTATATTGTTTCTCCATTTTTATTTCTTTCAAGTTTTTTAAAATTTTTATATTAATTTCTTTTTTATCCAGCAGTTATTCAGAAGCATGCTATTTAATTTCCATGTCTTTGTATAGTTTCTAAAGTTCCTCATGGTATTGATTTCTAGTTTTATCCATTGTGGTCTAAGAAAATACTTGATATGATTTTGGTTTGTTAAGTTTTGTTTAGACTTGTTTTGTGGCCTAACATAATGGTCTATCCTGGAGAATGTTCCACATGCTGATGAGAGAATGTGTGCTCTGTAGTCAGATAGAATGTTCTGTAAAGATCTGTTAGAGGGCCGGGCATGGTGGCTCACGCCTATAATCCCAGCACTTTGGGAGGCTGAGACGGGCGGATCACGAGGTCAGGTAGATCGAGACCATCCTGGCTAACACGGTGAAACCCCATCTCCACTAAAAATACAAAATATTAGCCAGGTGCGGTGGTGGGCGCCTGTCATCCCAGCTACACGGGAGGCTGAGGCAGGAGAATGGCATGAACCTGGGAGGCGGAGCTTGCAGTGAGCCAAGATTGCGCCACTGCAACCGCACTCCAGCCTGGGTGACAGACTGAGACTCCATCTCAAAAAAAAAAAAAAAAAGATCTGTTAGGACCAGTTGCTCTAAAGTTTAGTTTAAATCCAGTGCTTCTTGATTTTCTGTCCAGGTGATCTATCTAATGCTGAGTGGGAGAGATGAAGTCTCTGACTATTACTGTATTGCATCTATCTCTCCTTAGATCTAATAATATTAACTTTATTAATATGAGTGCTCCAATGTTCTAGACATACATATATAGAATAATTATATCCTCTTGCTGGATTGATCCATTTATCATATAACAACCTTTCTTGTCTTTTTTTTTTTTTTTACTGTTTTTGACTTAAAGTCTAGTCTGTCTCATAAGTACAACTATACCTGCTCAATTTTGTTTTTCATTTGTATGGAATATGTACATCACTTTACTTTCAGATGTAAAGTGGTAAGGTGAGTTTCTTGTAAGAAGTGTATAGTTAGATCATGTTTCTTAATCCATTCAGCTATTATATATCTTTTAAGTGGAGAATTAAATCTGTTTATGTTCAAGGTTATTGATATGTGAGGTTTTGTTGTCTTTTCTGGTTGTTTCATATATTCTTTGTTCCTTTCTTTTTCTCTTATTGATTGTTGTTGTGGTTGGTGGGTTTCTACAGTGGTACCATTTCTCTTCCTATTTTATGTGATTGCTTTACCAGTGAGTTTTATACTTTCATTTGTTTCCATGATGGTAAATGTTGTTATCTTGCTTCCAGGCTTAAAATTCCCTTGAGCATTTCTTGTAGGAGTGGTCTAGTGGTAGTGAATTCCCTCAGCATTTGCTTGTCCAGGAAAGACTACTTCTCTTTCATTTATGAAGGACAATTTTGCTGGATATAGTATTCTTGGCTGACATTTTTTCTTTCAGCACTTTGAGTATATCATACCATTCTCTTCTGGCCTGTAAGGTTTCTGCTGAGAAACTCACTCTTAGGCTGATGGGGTTGCCTGCCTGCCTTCCTTCCTTCCTTCCTTCCTTCTTTCCTTCCTTCCTTCCTTCCTTCCCTTTCCTCTTTCCTCTTTCCTCTTTCCTTTTAGATGGGGTCTCACTGGGGTCTCACTCTGTCACCTAGGCCAGAGTGCAGTACAGTGACATGATATGGGCTTACTGCAGCCTCTGCCTCCCAGGCTCAAGCAATCCTCCCACCTCAGCCTCCTTAGTAGCTGGGACCACAGGCACAAGCTGCCTGGCTAAATTTTTGTATTTTTGGTAGAGATGGGGTTTTGCCATGTTGCCCAGGCTGGTCTTGTACTCCTGAGTATGAGTGATTACCCATCTCAGCCTCTCAAAGTGTCAAGATTACAGGCATGAGCCACTGCACTTGGTCAGGGGTTTTCAGGTAACTATATGCTTTTCTCTTGCTCTTTTTAGGATTCACCCTTTACCTTTACTTTAGACAGTTGGACTATAGTGTGTCATGAGAAAACGCTTGCAGAATGTATATTCCTGGAGATCACTGAGTCTCCTGTATTTCAATATCTAACTCTTTAGACTTGGGAAGTTTTCATCTATTATTTTATTAATTAAATTTTCTAATATTTTCTTTGTCTCTTTACTCTCAGGGATATTAATAACTCAAATATTTGATCACTTTGTGTTTTCCCAAGTGTCATGAAGACTTTACTCATTTTGTTTTATTCTTTTTCTTTTTGTCTGACTGGATTATTAAAAAAATCCTGTCTTCAAGTTCTGAGATTCTTTATTCTCCCTTATCTAATCTATTTTTGAAGTTTTCAAATGTATTTTATACTTCCTTCAATGAATTCTTCGGTTCTGGAATTTCTATTTGGTTCTTTAAAAAAAAACCTATCTCTTTGGTAAATTTTTCATTCATATCCCGTATTGTTTTTCTGATTTCTTTGTATTATTTTTCAGAGTTATTTTGTATATCACTGAGCTCCTTTAAAATCAATATTTCAAATTTTTTATGTGGGATTTCAAAAATTTCTTTTTAATCAAGACGTATTGCTTGAGAATTCTGATGTTCCTTTACAGGTGTCACATTTCCTTAATTTTTCATGTTTCATTTGTCCTTAAGTGGATCTCTGCACATCTGGTGTAACTGTTGCTTCTTCCTGTTTTTGAAATTTTCTTTCATAGAAGAGGATTTTTTCCTAAAGAGATGTCTATGGTTTTGGTTGAGTAGGGTACTTTGGCTTTGATTCTGGGCGCATGTAGTAATGTAGTCTCTGTATAATTTTTTAGGCTCTAAATAGTGTTGGTGGCATCACTGGGTTAGGGTGAAGTTACTAGTGGAGGCTGTGGTGAAGTTGTACTAGGGTTTGGGATGCCAGATGGGCCAGTCTTCAGGCCCTAGTGATGACAGAAATGGGCTAAATGTGCCCATTTGTGCCCAGGGCTGTATATGCTGGCATCTCTGTTGGCAGTTATTTGGCAGGCTGATTTCTGGGCCTCCAGGTGGCTTGTTCAGTTGCTGGTAGTGGCAGCAATGGACTGGGTGTGTAGGTGGGTTTTGGGGCTTTTGGGCAGCTGGCATAGCATGAGCGATGGCAGTAGCAGTAGCAGGATGATTCTGTGGGTCCCAAGTGGTGTGCATTGATGTTGGTGGTTGCTGTGATGGGCTGGGTGGGACAATCTCTAGGCCTTCAGGTGGCACTTGCAAGGAGGTGCCAGGTGACGTGATGGTGGCTAGGAGTTTAGGCCCAACCATAGGCCCCAGAAAGAGTGCTCAGGTACCCAAGGTGGTGGATTGCCTTGCACAGTCCCCAGGACCCCAGGATGTATGTTCTGTCTCAAAGAGGTGGGCAAAGCTGGGCTGTGCAGGTTTGTGCTCGGGCCTCTTGGTGAGAGCAAGAACCACCACTGGGGGCCAGGGTAGGGTGATCCTCAGGCCCCAGGCAGAGTGCTCAGGTAAGAGATGGTAGCAGCTGTGCTGAGGTGCTACGACTGGACAGAGTGTGGCTGTGCTCTGTGATCACAGCCTGGGCTGGTAAGTGGGAATGTATGTCCTTCCCACAGTCCTAGTGGGGTTTGCTTTCCAGCCTTGGCAGTGTTAGCCCATGCCTGTCTCACGCTCCCACCCTGGCTGCAGGAGGCCCCATTTCAGCTGGTGAGCAAGTCCCAGTGGCAGCTTACACCCTTTCGGCATCCTAATCTCTGTCCTAGCAGCACCCACTTCGTGGCATCAGCAACTGCAACCTTGTTTGTTTCTTAGCCCTGGCTGTGGGAGTGCTCACAGCTCACTCCCTATTCCTAGCAGCAACAATCTGGGTTTCTGTAACACCTCAGTCCCGGTGCCTCTGGGCCCCAGGACAGCATGCAGTCTACCCAAGGCTAGGTTTGAAAATGGTGTCTTGCTGTAGTTGCTTAGGTCTCAGACAAGTGTGAGATCCAGTGCAAGCTCCATCTTTGGAGCAGTTCCATCCCATGGTCTCCTGGCAGCTCCCTATGTTAGCTTCAGTGGTTGGGAGGGTTGAAGGGGTCTCTTATGGCCAGGATTACATGATTTCATGGTGGAGATCTGGGCCACTGGAAGTCTCTCATTCACCCTTTCCCTGAATTGGGAAGTCACTCCCAGCTCCTAGTTGATCCTGGCTAGGCAGGCTGCTTGTCTCCCTTCTCCTTCCCTGCTTTTGGTGTTTTCTGCCACTTCTCTGTTGAATTCCAGTGTTCTCTATTGGATAATGTATTCAAAGTGTGACTGTCTACACCCTATGTTTGTTCTAAGTGGAAGAGGCTGACATGAAATGCTTCTGGTAGCCATCTTTGTCTGTGCTATTTCTAATACTACATGCTGTACCTAGGTAAATTCCTCGGGAAAGTTGAGACCCATGTTCACAAAATAAAGAAAACGGCCACAAGGTTACAAGAAAGGTCACCCAGTTCCTCACGGTTAGTTCATTTATTCATTTGTTTGCCTTTAAACCTACATTCATGGCTCAAAACCATTATGCAAACTGGGATTCTCATATGACTACTGATTTTATTTTTCCTTTATATTTTCCTTTTTTAAACTTTCTGTTACTTGTCAAATCTCAGTAGAAGTACACCTTCTAACAGAATAATACTGGCCCTACATTTTGAGATGATAGCAAATGTTTACAGAACAGACAAAATCGAACTTAACAATAGACTTCAAGTAGACCTAGCCTGAGAGCCACTCTCTCCAAACTTCCCTTTTGCTCAAACATGGCTAAAGGGTTTTGACACTGACTCCTAGTCACCATCACATCCCTCCAATGTGAGATCAGACCAGCCACCTAGGACAGGTCTATCCTGGCACCAAGGAATAATCAAAACCTAACTACGGGATGGCTCATCAGGGATGCTTTCTGATAAAGATCTTGATCAAATGGGGGAAATATGAAAGTTGTCAGAATTATAAAGGAGTCACTTGTGCCAAAAAAAAAAAAACCCTGACAAATAGAGCCATGGAAGGCCATGAAAGAAGGGTTCTCCTAGATAAATGACTGATAACAAGAGCCATCACAAGACTCTGAAAAAAACCAAAACCTTGCGCAAAAGCCATTACAATCTTAAACACACACAAAGACTCCTTCAAGGACTGCTGCCCAACAACTCCCTGTCTAGCCTTGGACTGGCACCACCCTTATTATTGATCCTTGTAGCCAAGGATAATTGTCTCAAAATAATTATGTAATCCTTCTTATTTTTCCTTTAAGAACTGTTGTCTTCCTTTACCTCTTCAAAAACACACATAGTTTACTATGGCACATGTATTCCCATTGCAATGCCCTATTCCCCAATACATATCATCATTTTCTTTTAGAGAGCCTCTCTCTGTTATCTAGGTTGACAGAGATGATGGAGTAGAGCCGCCCCAGTTAAGGTATTCCAACAGGCAGAGGCCCCAGTTGACCCACATTCAACTGAGCCCAACCTAAGTCAGCTGACTGACCCTCTACTAACCCCTAAGCTATGATAATAAATGACTGTAGCTTTAAGCCATTGAATTTTAAGACAGTTCGTTACACAGAAATAGATAAGTGATACAATGCCTTATGTGCTAATGATAGCAACTTGGAAAACAATGCTCCAGGTGGTTTTTACATGATCTCCTTGTAATGTTTGCTTCTACACTAGAAGTTCTAGTGTTCTACTTCTAGAACACTAGAAGTTCACTAGAGCAGTGGACTCTAGTGAATGGCCCAGGCCATAGCATTTTAGGCACTTTGTTTATAGCTGGTTGCAATCCTACAGTCTCAGCATACATAGTGCAATAACCAGGAACAGACCAGTCAGAACCTTCTGCACTCACCCACCGACCCACCACTCCAAATACAAAGAGCTCACATTACAGTAGTCTATAAATCTTATTAGTGTGTTTATTGAGATTATAAAATGTAATAAGTTATATATATATACAGAGTTAGACAAAAATATGGACAATTAAGACTTCACTGTCCAAGGGCCACAGACCTACCCTGGGGTGTTTTCTAAATGTTTTAAAGTATTGCAAAATAATATCTCCACACAAAAATGGCAGGATGGAGTCCCAGCTTTGTTCAGTGAGAATTATTATGATCTCATTGTTCTGAATCCCATAACAAAGGCTAAAGCTTGTCAGAGTAAATCCCATGTTTCCAAATAAGTAAATGACAAGAGAATGTGTAACTATATAAGGAATAGCTCCCTAAAAATGGCAGGTGGAGAGCCAGCGGAACAGGAGCTGACACTGGCTGGCCTTACAGTCCCAGAATTCCAATAGCGTGAAATGAGGCCAAAGCACCAGGAGCAGAGAACAGCCACCCTACTCCTTCACTGAAAACATTCTGAGGAGGGTACAAGCTGTTATCCTGGAACAGCACACTCATCACAAGTGACATTTGCAGTCTAATTAAAGGGAGACTCATCATCATTATCATAATGCAGGGGGAAGGGGGCACCACAGGATTTCAAAGAGGAATTAAAAGGATAATTAAGCTCTGCCGTGGAGTATTTAGCGTGCAAGATAAACCAAATAGGTTCTGAAAAACAGCAGCAAACAGACACAGTCGATGATATTAAATATTCAGGACCTCATTATGATCCTCTCACAGTATGTACTACATTCGTTGGTGGGAAATTGCTTGTTGGTGTTAAAGATATGACTTTATGTTGGTGTTAAAGATATGATATTTCCCCCCAAAGCATTTTTTCAGTCATGCAACTTGTAATTTTTACAACCTCACTTTGTAAGTCAGAGACTTTGTTTTAATTTAGTAATAAACACAGTCAGACCTGCCATCAGGGAGCTCAGCAGTGAACTATAAATTAACCCCTGGTGTGATCACTAGCCTGCCTCCTGAGCCCTTGGCAGTTACAGGGATAGTACGAGAATCTGCCAAGAACAATGCCAGATTATTAGCTTTCTGCCTATAAATGTTATGTCAAACCATTGCAGTTACTGTGAAAATGCCAATTCTGAGTTTTTCTGTTTTAATTCCCATTTAAATGGACAAACCACACTGTATTCACTTCCACAGAGCACCTCAAAGGCCTGGCGTTTCCTACAGCTCCACTTGCTTTTTGCTCACCTGAACCCTACCTGCCCGATTATAGAGTCATTCGCTAACATCTCATTTGCAGAAGAGAAACTGAGATTGAGAGAGGAAAAGACAAGACCTAAGGTGGCACGAGAAGCCAGCTCCCTGGACTCCAAGCCCAGGCCCTCATTTGCACTGCAGGACTCCACTTTCCCTGACTGGCTCAGAAGGCTGAGTCTGAAACTCTCAGGCCGTGAGGCTAATCTACGAGTCTCAGATGAGCTCTTGAAATCTAGAATTATGCGTGGCTGAGCTCTTAGGAAGTCATCATTTCTCTAATTACAGTTGGCTACTCATATATGTTTGAAGTGAAAACACAGCCTGACACGTTATAATTTAAATTGCTGTGTTCTTGAGCATTGCTGCCCCTAAAAGGTCAAATCTGCCTAAGGCTGAGAGTGGAAGGCCATTCACATGTTATGCAAACCACAGGGTACCCAGGCCAAAGATTCATGCAGTAAATGGAATTGGCTACTGCACACATCCAATTGCTTGGACAAACAAACACATGCCTTGCATATTGGTTTTGTGTAGAGTGAGCTCTTCCATTATTGACTGGAAGACCTGTAAGAATATGGATGACCTCAAGGATAGGTAAAGTTATCCTAATGAAACCACATAGGGTATTAACAGATTTGTACTAAACCTGAGATAATGCCTGGAGCAAGGTGTTTGCATTTTGTAGCCATTTTACCAAAATGAGCTGCTTCTTCACTGGGATGCCATCCTTCATCATCCCAGTAGGGAGTCATGTCCCCCGTAGAACTTCCATTACATTTTCTAAGTGCCCCTTCATTCAGCTTGTTTGATGTCTTCCAGTGAAGTGGTTTGTAAACATACATTCCTTCTGTCTTCTACTGGAGTGCAAACTCCTTAAAGACAGGGACCAGATTCTTCACTTCTGTCAGTCCCACGGGGTTTGATTCATTTGAGTCCTCAACATTGTCTCATTGTTCAGTGAGTTAATGGTGGGCTGGTAGGCTGGCTGTATGAGTGAGTGGATTTTTTTTTTTTTTTTTTTTTGAGACGGAGTCTCGCTCTCTCGCCCAGGCTGGACTGCAGTGGCCAGATCTCAGCTCACTGCAAGCTCCGCCTCCTGGGTTTACGCCATTCTCCTGCCTCAGCCTCCCGAGTAGCTGGGACTACAGGCGCCCGCCAAATCACCCGGCTAGTTTTTTGTATTTTTTAGTAGAGACGGGGTTTCACCATGTTAGCCAGGATGGTCTCGATCTCCTGACCTCGTGATCCGCCCGTCTTGGCCTCCCAAAGTGCTGGGATTACAGGCTTGAGCCACCACGCCCAGCGTGAGTGGATATTTACTCTGCCTGGTGAGGTACAGGCGAGCATGTGAAAGTAGCCCAGCTCTAGTCCTTTATCTTTGGTTAAATTGGAAGACAGGCCTTATTTCATCTGGCTCCTTGAACATCCTAAGGCACATGGTGACATCACAAAAGCCTTGATTCTTGGCAGTCTTTTGGCACCACTCACAGCTCCAGAGCCCTCATTGATCCTTGGCTTGTCCTGGGAGGACAACCCACAGGCATGCTTTTCAGGATGCAGCATGTGGCTGGGAAGCAGGTGGCACAACCCCCGCCCACTCCAGTATGTCTGCACACAAGGACTCCACAGCATCCAGCCGCTCAATCTGCACCAGTTTTGTGAGCAGCTCAGGGATGCTGTAGCCTGCCGTGCTGATGCGGTCAAAGAGCTGCATGCCGTCTGTCATGCCCCCAATCTCATCCCTCTTCAGGCCGAAGCTCTCGGCGAGGTGGCGCCACGTTTTCACAACAGCCTTCTCAGAGTTGTACGTTGAGCTGAGCATTCGGCTAGTTTTCTCGAGGCAATCAAATGGCAGCTCCGTGGGGCTAAGACCTGCAAACACCAGTGGTCACAGTTAGATGCTGCAAGTCGCAGTCAATAGAACGTCAACACCATGAAAAATTATTTAAATGAAATAAAAATTATTGAAAAAAACATTAAAAAATCATGAAACAAAGCATGCAGAAAGCCACCTAAAACAAATGCATAATTTAAGGCAAATGACACCTAGAACGCTGCCAGCCACAAGAGAGGGCTGTGCATGTACCCTAACCCTGGTAATAGCCCCTTCCCCACTAGGAAAATGACTGCTCTATTGACCATGATAATAATTCCCTGATGACCATTTTTAGCAATTCTCAAAGACTTCAAGACAAGTTATCCTTAGTTGGGTAACCCTGTCTCCCATGGGGCTGGGCTGAGGAGGGGGTCAAAGAGACAGTGTCATGTCTCTTTAGGGAACAGCAGTCAACTTTGTAATGGGTGCTCTCAATGATAGCCCCAGATTGGGGTTATCTGAACCAAGTCACTGCCAACTCAGTGGTCTGATGGTTTTTGGGGTTCACTGTACATTAGACTCACCTAGGAGCATTTAAAAACTTGATATTGCTGCTTCTGGAAGATGAGTAGATATAATTTTCCCTAATCCTCCCACTAAGTGCAGCTAAAAGCCCTGAACATTCTGTATAAAACAAATACAAGAAGTCTCTGAAAAGTGGAGAAAAGAAGACAGACCAACTAAGGACCTCGATATCTAAGGATGGTGGTGGTGGTGAGTTCCCTGGGTTTTCTTTTGCCTCATAAATTCCAGACATGGGGCAGAAAAGTCCAAAAATCCAGAAATAATAGCAACCACAGACAAAAACAGCCCCAACAAAAGTCTTCTCTCTCTAGTCAGAGCACTAGGAAAAGAGCAGCCTAGCAAGCATAAAACATTTAGACAATAATTGCTCTATTCCAGCCAAACACCACAGAAAAACTGTGTCCCCACTCCATCCAGGGTAGCAAAGACTGAGTGGGGAGCCTAGACTTCCACCCTCACCAAGCTGTAGCGCTGTGCCAGGTGGTGTCAGGAAAGGCCATGTAGGGAGATGGGGCTTTCTCATCAACCAGCTGGTAACAACTCCCCTGCCCCTGTGGTGACCGTGTCAGGAGCCATACTCCCAAACCCCAAGTAGCAGTAAAAAGGAGTCCCCTTGGGTGTTAGTGAAGGTTGAATGGGGAATTTGGATGTCTACCTTCACCTAACAGTAGCAAGACAGCACCCTCATTCTGCCACAGGGCTGTCTATCAAAAGGAGCCAGCTAAAATAGAAGGCTTAAATAAGACCCAGAGTTTCATATCAGGACATAAAACTACACAGGTTTCAAAGTGAATTCACTCATCATACCAAGAACCAGGAAGATGTCAAATGAGTAAAAAAAGAAAAACAATAGATGCTAACACTGAGATGACAGATGTTAGATAATCTGAAAAAGGTTTTAAAGAAGCCATAATAAAAGTGCTTCAACAAGCAATTATGAACATGCTTAAAACAAATGCAATAATAGAAAAACAGAAATAGAAAATAGAGAAAAAAAGAAATCCTCAGCAAAAATATACAAAATGTACAAAAGAAATGAAAATATTAGAACTTAAAAAATACAATAACCACAATAAAAACTCAGTGGATGTGTTCAATGGCAGAATAAAGACAGAGGAAAGAATCAGTGAGGTGGATAATGGAAGCTAGCAGTGGAAATTACTCAATCAGAGAAAATAAACTGAAAAACACAGAGCCTTAGGGAACTGTGGGGTTATAACAAAAGAGCTAACATTTGTGTCATGAAGTTTCAGAAGGAGAGGAGAAGAGAGTGGGACTAAAGTACTCAAATAAATGATGGCTTAAAAGTCCCCAAATTTGTAAAGAGATACAAGTCTACAGATTCAAGAAGCTAAGCAAATCCCAAACAGGATAAACCCAAATATATTCATGTCAAGATACATCATAAATGAACTTCTGAAAACTAAAGATAAAGTCTTAGAAACAGCCAAAGAAAAACAACGCCTGACCTAGAGAGAGAAAACAATTAGAATGACAGTAAATTTATAATCAGAAACCTGGAGACCAGAGAGAAGTAGCACAGTATTTCCAAGTACTGAAGGAAGAGAACTTTCAACCCAGAGTTGCATACCAGGTTGCAGTGAGCTGAGTGAAAATATCCTTCAGGATGACATGAGAATATCAAGACATTTCAAGCCAAAGAAAAATTAAGAATTTTTCAGCAGCAGACCACCCTAAAAGAAGCAAAAGGAAATTGTATAAACAGAAAGGAAATAATAAAAAAATGAAACGAGACATCATAAAAGAACATAGTGAGCAAAAATTCGGGGAAATAAAATAGACTTTCCTTCTCTTTTTACGTTTTCTGAATTAGGTTAGGCAGTTGAAGCAATTTATGTTGTTCTAAACATATGTAGAGGAAATATTTACAACTACTATAAACATGGAAGGTAAAGGGACAAAGAGAAAGGTAAAGTTTTTATACTTCATTCAAACTGGCAAAATAATAACACCAGGAAGACCAGACACAGTGGCTCACACCTGTAAACCAAGGACTTTGGGAGGCTGAGGTCGGCAGTTCACCTGAGGTCAGGAGTTCGAGACCAGCCCGGCCAACATGGTGAAACTCTGTCTCTACTAAAAATACAACCGGTTGGTGTGGTGGTGCACAGCTGTAATCCTAGCTACTCGGAAGGCTGAGGCAGGAGAATCGCTTGAACCTGGGAGGCAGAGGTTGCAGTGAGCCAAGATCGCGCCACTGCTCTCCAACCTGGGCAACAGAACAAGACTCCATCTCAAAAATAAAAATAAATACTAATAACACCAGTAGACTGATAAGTTATGTGTGTAAATGTAATCTCTAGACAAACTACTAAAATAACTATGGAAAAAGATAAAATCAAAACATATCACTCAAAAAACACCAAAGTCGAATTCTGAAATTTGTTCAAGTGATCCACAGAAAAGCAGGAATATAAAAACACAGAAATGAAAACCAGAGACAACGAACAGTAAACAAAATATAAAATAGCAGACTTAATTGAGCCCTAACGTAATAATGACTACACTTAATGTAAATGGTTTAAATACCAACTAAAGGCTGGGTGTGGTGGCTTATGCCTGTAATACCAGCACTTTGGGAGGCCAAGGCAGGTGGATCAGCTGAGGTCAGGAGTTTGAGACCTGCCTGGCCAACATGGTGAAACCCTGCTCCAACAAAAAAAAAAAAATTAGCCGATGTGGTGGTGCATGCCTGTGATCCCAGCTACTTGAGAGGCTGAGGCAGGAGAATTGCTTGAACCTGGGAAGCAGAGGTTGCAGTGAGCCAAGATCACACCATTGCACTCCAGCCTGCGCAACAGGAGCAGAAACTCCATAAAAAACAAACAAACAAACAAAAACCTAAAAGGCAGAACTTGGTAGAGTAGATTTTAAAATATACCCAGTTATATGCTGCCTACAAGAAACTCACTTCAATATAATGAGAGAGGCTGGTTGGAAGTAAAAGAATGGAAAAATACATATCATGCGGACTTCAATAAAAGGAAGGCAGAATGGCTATAACATCAGTCAAAGTAGACTTCAGAGGAAAAAAATCACCAGAAAGTGACATTTAATAATGATAAAAGGGTCAATCCAAGAAGACATAGCAATCCTAAATGAAGATGCACCAAACAACAGAGCTCCAAAATATGTGAAACAAAAACTGATAGACCTGAAAGAAGAGATAAGCCCACAATTATAGTTGAAAACTTTAACATTCCTCCCTCAGTAAATGATAGAACAATTAGAAAAAAATCAGCAAGAATATAGAACTTACCAACATCATCAACCAACAAGATCTAATCAACATTTATAGAACACTCCATTCAACAACAGCAGAATACACATTCTTTATAATTATGGGCCTTACACCTCAACAAATTAAAAGAATTGAAATTATACAAAGTATATTCCCCTACCACAATTAGAATATAAATCAATAACAGAAAAAACTTTACACATTTGAAAACTAGACAACAGTCTTCTAAATAATCCACAGGTCGAAGAGGAAGTCTCAAAGAAAATTTAAAAATGAATGAAAATAAAAATACCAGATGTCAGTATTTGTGAGACACAGCTAAAGTAGTACTGAGAGGGAAATTTATAGCAGAAATACAAAGAAGGAAAACTCTTAAGTTAATAATCTAAGCTCCCATCTCAAGCACTTAGAAAAAGATTAACAAAATAAACCAAATGTACATAGAAGGAAATAAGTAATTTAGAAATAAGAACAGTAATCAATGAAATTGAAAACAGTAAAGTAAAAGAGAGCAATATGAAAAGAAACAGTTATTTGAAAAGATCAATATAACTGACAAGGAAAAAAATAGATAAATAGATAAGACACAAATTACCAATATCAAGAAAGAAGCAGGAGATACCACTACAGACACCATAGATATCAAACCTAATAAGGGAAAACTATGCAACTTTAACTCTACACATATAGATTTGACAACTTAGGTGAAAATAAACAATTCCTCAAAAAACATAAACTATCACAACTTACCCAATGTAAAACAGATCATTTGAACAGACTTATAACTATTAAGGAAGCTGAATTTGTAACTGTAAAAATCTCCAGCCAAACGTGGTGGCTCACGCCTGTAATCCCAGCACTTTGGGAGGCCGAGGTGGTTATGTTGCTTGAGGCCAGGAGTTCAAGACCACTCTGGCCAAGATGGTGAAACCCTGTTTCTACTAAAATACAAAAATTAAGGCCAGGCATGGTGGCTCACGCCTGTAATCCCAGCATTTTGGGAGACCAAAGCAGGTGGACCACATGGTCAGGAGTTCAAGACCAGCCTGACCAACATGGTGAAACCCCATCTCTACTAAAAATACAGAAATTAGCTGGGCATGGTAGCACACACATGTAATCCTAGCTACTCAGGAGGCTGAGGCAGGAGAATCACTTGAACCTGGGAGGTGGAGGTTGCCAGCCTGGGACAGAGTGAGACTCCATCTCAAAAAAAAAAAAATTAGCTGGGCTGCGGTGGCATAAGCCTATAATCCCAGCTACTTGGGAGGCTGAGGCAGGAGAATTGCTTGAACTTGGGAGGCAGAGGTTGCAGTGAGCCAGGATCGTGCCACTGCACTCCAACCTGGGTGACAGAGCAAGACTCCGTCTCAAAAAATAAACAAACAAAAACTCCCCAAAAGACATCTCTAGGTCCCCATGATTTCACTGAAGAATTCTACAAAATGTTTAAGAAATAATTAATAGCAATTCTACAGTATATTTTCTAGACATAGAAAAGGAAGAAACACTTCCTAACTTACTCTGTGAGGGTAGTATAAACTGGATACAAAAACCAGACAAAGACAAAAAACAAACCACAGACCAATATCTCTCATGAATATAAATGCAAAATCCTTAACAAAATATTAGCAAATAGAATGCAACCATATAAAAAAGAATTGTACCACATCAGGTATGGCTTATTCCAGGGAGGCAAGGCTGGTTCAATATTTAAAAATTACTGTAATCCACTCAAAAAATTAATGTCAACAATTTATAAAAAGCCTAGAGCTAATATTATACTTAATGGTGAAAAATGGAATGCTTTTAAGATCAGAAATAAGGCAAGAATTTCTGCTTATGCTTCATCACTTACATTCACTGTAGTGCTGGAAGGTGTAGCCAGTGCAATAAAATGAGAAAAGGAAGGAAAAGGTATACACATTGGAAAGGAAGAAATAAAACGGTCCCATTTGCAGATGTGATTATCTATGTAGAAAATCCCAAGGAATCTACAAGAAGACTCCCAGATCTTATAAGTGAATTCAGCAAGGTCACAGGATACATAATAAACATACAAAAATCAATTGTATTTCTATATAGCTAATAATGAATGTATGGCTACTGAATTTAAATTGTCATTTACAGTTGCTCAAAAAATAAATGATATACTTATGATGTACATCTAGCAAAATATGCATAGAACTTGTTTTTTGGAAACTACACAATGTAGATACAAAAAATTAAAGTTGTGCTAAATAAATGAAGAGATATACCATGTCCATGGCTCAGAAGACTCAACATAATAAAGATGTCAAATCTTCCCAACTGATATACAGTTTTGTTGCAACTCATTAAAATCCCAGCAAGGCATTTTGTACATATAGGGAAGATTATTCTAAAACTTATATAGAAAGACAAAGGAACTAGAATAGCTAAAAGATTTTTGAAAAAAGAAAGTGGGAGCAGTCTATTTCATTTCAAGACTTATATAAGTTATTATATAACTTATACAAGAATCAAGAATGTGTGGTATTATAAGAGGGACAGACATGTAGATCGATGCAACAGAACAGCGACCCCAGAAAATAGACCTATATAAATATGCCAAACTGATTTTTGACAAAGTATGAAAAGCAATTCAATGGAGGAAAGATACTTTTTCAAAAAAAACAGTGCTGGAGCAATTGGATATCCATAGACAAAAAAATGAACTTTGACCCAAGTTTCATATCTTCTATAAAAATCAACTCAAACTTAACTGCCAAAATGTGAACCATGTGAACTTAAATGCAAAACATAAAAACTATGTGGACTTCAATGTAAAACATTAAGCTATAAAACTTCTAGAAAAAATTGTGGGAGCAAATCTCTGGGATCTAGGACTAGGCAAGAGAGATCTTAGATTTGACACAAAAAGCACCATCCATAAAAGGAAAACTTTATAATTAATTTCATAAATTTGACTCATAAAAATTTAAAGCATCATTCTGTGAAAGACCCTGTTAAGAGACTGAAAAGATAAGTTAAACTAGCTATAGAATGGAGAAAACATTTACAAAACCACATATCCATCACAGGACTAGTGTCTAGGATATATTGTTAAAAACCCTCAAAACTCAACAGCAAAAAATCATGTAATACCATTGAAAAATGGGCAAAAGACATGAAGAAACATTCGTTTTACTGAAGAGGACATACAGATGAAAAATAAACACAAGAAAGGATATTCAAACAATAGGGACATGCAAATTAAGACCACACTAAGATGTCATAACACACTTCTCAGAACAGCTAAAATAAAACATAGTCACACCACCAAATGCTGGCAAGGATATGGACAAACTAGACATTCACACACTGCTCGTAGGAATGTAAAAGGGACAACAACTTTGGAAAACAGTTTGGCAGTTTTTTAAAAAAAACAACCATGCAACTATCATACAAGCCAACAAATGCACTCCTGGGTCTTTATCCCAGATAAATCACGACTGATGTCCACGCGAAAACCTATACACAAATATTTATAGCACCTTTGTTCATAATAGCCCTTAAGTGGAACTAACCCTGATGTCCTTCAGCAAGTGAATGGTTAAACCAGCTCTGGTCTATTTATGCCACAGACTACTACTCAGCAAGAGAGAGGAATGGACTATTGATACATGCAACAACCTGGCTGGACCTCCAGTGAATTATGCTGAGTGCAAAAAGCCATTCACCAACGGTTACATACTATGTGATTCCACTTTTATAACACGCTTGAAATGACAAAACTGTAGGAATGGAGAACAGATTACTGGTTTCCAGGGGCCTAGGTGAGGGTGGGATGGGTGGGAATTGGCTGTGGCTGTAAAAGGGCAACAGGAGGAGTTTTTTGTATGGGAGCTGAGTCTAGCTTCACTGTGTCGATATCACTGTCCTGGTTGTGACTTCTTGTGTATGGTTTTGCAAGATGTTATCATTAGGAGAAACTGGGTAAAGGGCTTGCAGGATCTCTCTGTATTCTCTCTTACCACTGCATGGTAAGAAGTATCTCAAAATAAAAAGTTTAATTAAAAACAAAACAAAACAAAAAACAGAGACACAGATGCCTGGGATTCACCCCTGACTAATTACCTCAGGGTGTTGGGGCAGATTGGGTGGGCTGGATGGGCAGAGATGGTGTTAAGACCCGCAGGTGACTCTAATATTCATCAGGGCTGGGCACAGAGCACAAGTTCTCAGCCCTGGCTGAGGTTTGAAAACCCCTGTCCCAGGGTGTGAACTAAATATTTTTTGGAACAGAGAAGAGCTTGCTGGTGGATGGAAGGTGAGTCCTAGACCATCCTCCCCTGGGCAGCTGACAGCCCCAGGCCATGCCAGGTGAGATCAGGCAGGCTGACCTGGGGCATGTGTTTATGGAGAGATGCCATGTTTCAGCGGCAGCCAAGAATTCTTGGCCCTGGAGCTCACCCACAGTATAGTTATTTCTGGCCAACAAAGCACTGGACCAGAAAGCCTGCCAGGGAACAGGGGGCTGCACTTGGCCTACGGTGGAGTGTGGGGGTGGGAGGAGGGGTATTGGGGGCATTGGCGAGCTGCCCGGCGTGCAACAGGCTCCACTCCCACTGCCCGGCCAGATCAAGGAGTCCGAGGAGGGAGGCCAGCAAGGCCAGCAGCAGGAAAACTCCTGACCTCAGCCGCAAGGGGTTTATCTTTGGGGTTAATAAGAAGGAATTTAGAAAGAGGATTTTGCAGGAACTGGAAGTTGAGGATTAGGATTTCAGATTGCAGCACTGACGGTCCTATCCTGTTGCCTCTTACCTGCCCACACCCAACCCCAGGTTATGGGGAGACAGCCTGACTTGGCTCAGAAGGCTGCTGGGAGGGGAGGCTGGAGGCTCCCAGGGCCATCGGACATCGGGGACGCTTGACGGCAGGGAGAGGGAGGCTGAGTCTAGGATAAGTGACTAAGTGACTGATTATGTTTCCCAGATGACGATGCCAATGTGGAGACAGGCACTGGGGACACAGGAGTTCCAAGGCTCCATGGCTGCTGCTCCCCGACCCTGCATGTCCCTGTAGTGGGTGCCTGCACCGGGCTGTCTCCTGCCATGAGGGGAAGGCCCATGGAAGCACTGGGAGATGCCTTCTAATATCTGGGAGCCAGATTCTGTTTCTCCACACCTGAAGTCGGTTCCAGCGGCCGTTCTGACCAGAGTGCGGCAACGGGATTGGACGGCTTCCCTGAGTTCCCCTCACAGGAGCCTCAGGGCTCCGGGCACAGCCCTTATGTCTGCACCACCTCTCTCAGCTTACCTTCCACGACTCCACACACGTTGGCATACACATCCAAGATCTTTTTCCTCCGGCTTTGAATCTGTAAAAAAGGAGTCAGGAGAATTTTCACCTCCAGAAAGGGGCAACAGTAGTGAGGAGGCAAATCCTCCATGTCAGCAGGGGCAGGCAGCAGCTACGCCTGACACCGGAGACACTGCACACAGCCCCCGTGTCAGCACCCCAGCCCCGACACACAGGGAGGAGGGTCTTCTTCAGGTTTTCCCACTCAATCATCTTTGGGGTCCACCACGGGTGCTTCTCAGGCTCAGCTGGTTGGTCAGACTCGTAAGATAATTGGGGATACCCCTGGCATCAGTCTGTTTGAAAAGATGACGATGGGGACCCCCACTTGCCCTCAGGACATCTGTGCTGCAGCAGAGCCGTGTGGGGCTCCCATCCTGGATCACGTGGCTGGTGCCAGGAGACCAGGCCCACGGTGCACAGGTGCTCAGTGGCCCTGGCTGAAGAGTCCCGGGGCCACGGCTACCTATTTCTTTTGTAACAACCCACAGGCTTCCAGGGTCTCTGCAAGTGGCAGCCCCATTACAGAGGTCACTGAACTCGGAGCCGGCAGAGGATGGCATCCTATCAGGACCAGGCCGGAGCCAGGATCCCAACTGGGCATTTTTGCCATCAGTGATGTTGCCTAGCAACACAGCTGTCCTGTGACGGGGGTCTGCAGCCAGGGCACAGACTAGAGGGACGACCACAGGCCAGGTCCACAGGGAGCCCAAGAGGGCTCTGGTCATCTCTGCCCTCACCCCTGCCCTGCTCCTGGCCACAGTACATTACAGGGTGGTAGGTGATAAAACCCTGGGGACAGTTTCTACATGTGAGCCTGTTTTTATATTTTAAAAAATGCATACGAGAAAGGCGTGTGTGTGTCTGTGTGTGTGTAGAAAATTGCCTGGCTGGATAAAACCCAGTATATTTACAAGGATCTTTTTCTGCCCTCTGGCATTCCAAGTGATTTTACCTTTTTTCTTTTTGCTTATTCTTTTTCATGTTTGTGTATGAAGCTATATAATAAAAACAAAGTGGCTGGGCATGGTGGCTCACACCTGTAATCCTAGCGCTTTGGGAGGCTGAGGCAGGTGGATTGCCTGAACTCAGGAGTTTGAGATCAGCCTGGGCAACACAGTGAAACCTCGTCTCTACTAAAATACAAAAAAATTAGCTGGGCGTGGCAGCATGCACCTGTAGTCCTAGCTACTTGGGAGGCTGAGACAGAAGAATTGCTTGAACCCAGGAGGCGGAGGTTGCAGTGAGCCGAGATCGCACCACCACACTCCAGGCTGGGTGACAGACAGGCTGGGTCCCATCTCAAAAACAAAAAAAAGAAAGAAAGTCTTTTTCCCCCCTTTTGACTATCTTGCTATGAACCTGTCACTGTCCAGGTCTCCTTGCTTGGACTTTTGGGAGAAACACCCCGTCTTGCAGGAGAGCTGATTCAGTAAGAAAGTTCTAGTCTTGTGGCTGGGAGGGGGCCACATCTCACAGCTCATCATGGCATCTGCAGGAGCCTCACCCCGGCTGACTTGTTGCTGGTGGCAGACTTCTCCCTGGCCAGGTGAACCAGCGATAGCAGGCACAGCTCCGGGGAGCCCTGCTTGTCAGGGGCGGGCTCCTCGTCACTGTCCACACTCCGGCTCAGCAGCTGCTCATTCTCAGACGAGGCATCGTTCTCGCTGCAAAAACAAGAGCGATGGTCATTAGCAGCGCCTGGGGGGACTGCAGCCCTGACAAGTTCTCCTGTGGTGAACTTGTCCATTGCCCAGCTGTGGACAGTGGGGGGCAATGACTTGTTTTTCAACTGGGCACCTTGTGGGCACAGGACCAGGGCATGTGAGATGAGACAGATACACCGGAGGCTTCCTGCTTCCTTCCAAACAAGTCCATGGTGGGTGACCTGCAGGCGTCTAAGGGGCTGGGGCTGTCACTGAGGGTGGGAGGCATCCACGGGCCTCTCCTTCTCTGCTATCTGACACGCAGCGGCTGCTCCATAAAGGTTCATTGAATATGTCCTAGATCCCTGTATTTAATCCCAGTAAGAACCAAGTTCAACTGGTGTCTTCATGTTAAGCAAATAGATTGATGTGGCTGGCACTGAATCCATGCTGGCTCTCTGGAGTCATTGAAAAGGGAGCTGAATGGAGCCTTGTGCCTGGAAAGCCCCCTCTTGACTAGGGGGGTGACCTGGTTGACCTGTGTGCATTGCAGAGGGTGGCACAGCAAGCCCCAGCAGGTGAGGTGGGTGGGCGGTCGGATGCACGAAGCCCAGGTTCATGCCACCTTGTGGTTCACAGCCCACAAAGAACCCAGGGTCTGCCCTTGGCACATGTGGGTTGGAGCTTAAACTCTCTTAAAACCATTCCAAGTGTATGAAAAACAATATTCTTCTTTAGAGGCATCCTGCTTGCTTCCTGTGGTTTGGCTGAAGACCTTTTTTTCTTAAAAAAAGGACTGTATTTGTTAGTAACTAGGTTACAGCAGTGAAGCCCACAGGCAAACACAACCCTAGAGACAGGGTAATACAAAGAAAATGAGAACCATCATGAAGCCTCAGTGGGATCCACTTCCTCATCAGGCTTCAGGGCCTCACAAGGAGGTGGTAGGGCCCATCCCTGTCCCCACTTGAGAGCAGGTGAGGTGGAGCAGGTGAGGTGGAGCAGGTGAGGTGGCACCCCAGGTCCTGTCTCCACGACCCAGGGACAAACAGCAGAGACAAAAGCTCAGTGCCTTGCTGTCTTTTAATGTACAATTGTCAGGGTTCAATTTGTATTTAATATTTGTGTATGAAAGAAGTATATATTTTTTCCTAGTAGGGCCTCTGAATTTTCCCTGTCTTCAACTGCAACTCAAGTCGTGGGGGCATGTCTCTGCCCTTTTAATTTCTGGAAATAAGAAAAGCCTGAACAACAGAAGGGAGAGGCTGAGACAGAATGAGATAAGGCTGGGCTGGAGGCTGAGGAGCGAATTCAGTCTCTAGGGAGGCCCTATTTAAGAGTTACATCGGCCGGGCGCGGTGGCTCAAGCCTGTAATCCCAGCACTTTGGGAGGCCGAGACGGGCGGATCACGAGGTCAGGAGATCGAGACCATCCTGGCTAACACGGTGAAACCCCGTCTCCACTAAAAAATACACAAAACTAGTCGGGCGAGGTGGCGGGCGCCTGTAGTCCCAGCTACTTGGGAGGCTGAGGCAGGAGAATGGCGTAAACCCGGGAGGCGGAGCTTGCAGTGAGCTGACATCCGGCCACTGCACTCCAGCCCGGGCGACAGAGCGAGACTCCGTCTCAAAAAAAAAAAAGAGTTACATCCATGCAGGGTGACCAGGTCCTACCCTTGGTCCTGGGAGCAGCAGCTTGGATCTGGCACCTCCCGCCAGTCAGGCACAATGGGTCTTAGACCACAAATGCCTGCAGGGGTGGTGGTGGCTGAAAAACGATCAACTGGAATTGAGTCACTTGCAGGAAATAACCACCCCAACACATACTCCGCTTTTCTTTCCTCGTATGTAAAGACTTCGTATTTGTTTGCCTCCTGCCCGTGTGTCAGGGGTGTTAAGAGACACTGGAGTTTTCCAAGTGAGACAATGCACCTGGCAGTGCTCTATGAATGCCAGAGCTCCACACAGATGCTGGATCGATTATTATTTCTCGACAGGAATGGCTTTGCAAGGCGAACCACAGGAAGATCATGGGGTGGGGGCAGGAGAGGAGGGCTTGCTTAACCTCTGCTCTTCCTCTAACCAGTTTGGTGACCTTCTGGTGGCCTCTGTGCCCCATCTGCCAAGGGAGGCACTGTTGTGGGGGTGTCCTTCCAGCGCAGCCTGCCGTGGTCGTGGGGCAGAGGCTGGCAGCGGGCTCCAGGCGCATTGCCTGGCTGGGAGCCCAGGCTGTGGGGTTGATT
This sequence comes from Colobus angolensis palliatus, assembly GCF_000951035.1. NCBI lineage: Eukaryota > Metazoa > Chordata > Mammalia > Primates > Cercopithecidae > Colobus > Colobus angolensis. The sequence continues at coordinate 804,041 of NW_012119066.1, read as the reverse complement.
TTTGGAAGCTACGCAGGACCAAGTCCAAATGACCATCCCACTGGATGAATAAAACATTGACTTCCCTCTTCCCTCGATTTTCGAGCAGGGGCTGCTCCCACACCTTCATGTGTGGTAAACACGGGAAAGGCCTCACCTGCCAAATCTCCTCCTCCAGAGGCCTCTTTACGCCACGTGGCTCCCTAGGAGCCTGGACTCAGACCCCAGCCCTGCTGCTCACTAATGTGTGACCTTGGGCAAGCGACAACTTCCACGCCTCAGTGTGGTGTCCTATAAACAGGGATGATATGAGCACCTTGCTCCTGCGCTGTGGCGGGAAGATGTGTTCACAGCCCTAGCCCAGCACCTGGTGGGCAGCAGGCGCCGAATGCTGTCAGCCACCATCACGGCGGTTGTCACCAGCATTACGGTGGCAGCAGTACTGGCACCGCCACGAGTGGTACTGGTGTGTTGGCTGCAGCAGCAGTCATAGAGCATGCTGCATGCATCCTTGGCTTATGTTCTGTCCTCCCAGTCTGGAGAAGGGGCATGAGGAAGTCGGATGTTAAGGAGGAAGGCCCAGGGAATTTGGCAGGGTGCAGGGACAGGAGCCTCACCCGAGAGCAGGCAGCTGTTCCCACAGGCTCCTCACACCGCCTGACCCCTGCCAGTCAGCAGAGAGGCGGCAGGGACTGTCTGTCGCTGAACATCCCCATGGTGTCCCAGGCTAGCCTGTCAGTGCACCCAGCTGCACCCTGGCTCCCCTCCCTGCTCAGGATCCACAGGACCCCAGCTTCAGCCTGGCGCTGGGGGCTTCCACATACCTCTTGGTGGGCTTTGCTGGAGTTGCTGTCAGCTTCTCAAATTCATCCTTCTCGGAGAACATCACCACGTTGTCTGCAGGGAAATGGGGAGGTTGGGGAGACAGGAGTTAGAATTGGCTCACGGCTCTGCGCTCAGTTCAACCCTGTTCTTCCTGTTGGGCAGAGCTGCCCGGTGTCTGCGTGGCACCACCCCGCGGTAAGCACAGCGTGGTTCAGCATGCGAGAGCAGAAGCAGCCAGTAGGCCGCTGCCGGGGACGCCCTCCACCCAGAGACGGGCACCACGCACATGGGTGTGGAAGGCCTGGCTCACAGACCTGGGGCCTCTTTCTTCTCCTCGTCCTTGCTCACTTGGGCCTCCACACTCTTCCCCGGGTGGCTGGTGCAACAGGCTGGGGAGAGAGGAGGGAGTGAGCAGCCAGGCTCTCCGACAGGGGGAGTTGACGGAGAGTCCAGGAGGCAGGGCACCGGCGCATGGGGGCCGTCACCTGGGGCAGAGGGCTTTGTCTTCAGGATGTAGAACATGATGATGAGGACGATGGCGATGGCCATGATGAAGATGGTGGACATTGCAATGATCAGGGCAGTGGCCAGGTGTCCTTGGCCTGAGAGTTCTGTGGGTGGAGAGAAGACGTGAGTGACCCAGAGCTCAGGATTCCTGCTGCTGCTCTTCCCTCCAGGACTACAGCCCCTGGAAGCAGTGTGCCTGCCCCTGGGATGCTTTCAGGGAACCCTGAAATCTGAGGTGCTTGCTTAGACTGAGAACCAAGTCCTCCGCGTTGGTTTTGGCTGCCAGACCAGGACTGCCCACAGCCCTGCTCGCTGCCCTCAGACTGGCCTCTCCAGACTTCTCTGGGATCATCTGGTTGTTCCTAGGGAGTTTGCCCTTGCTTCTACTACTTTGGGAACCTGAGGGCAGGGTTTGGTGTGGAGAGGAAGAAAGGCCAGTGAACAAGAGTGTCTGGAAATCAGCACAGTTCAAGTCTGGGTATTTCCAAACAAAAGTCAGGATTCCTCTCTTCTTCCAAGCTTTCATCCGAGCACCACCACCTAACTCCAGGATCAGCTCTGGATTCCGGGTTTGGCTCCATCCTGCACCTCATGCAATTTCAACTTAAGTGTCATTTTAAGAGCTCCAGGGCACAGGTGGTGCCTGGGCGGGGCCGCCTAGTCCACCTGCTCTGCCGCCTCCACCAGGCAGTCCCTCAGTCACCCTGGGCGATGTTGCTCACTTCCCAGGTTAATGTCGACCTTGGATTGCATAAAATGCCCTGAAGCTCGTTCTCATTCTCTAAAATAACCAAACAGGACTCTGATTCTCTTGAAGTAAGATCCAGATTTGCCACCACCCAAATAGGAGACAAGCATCTGAAGCTCTCGGATCATCTTGGGGGAGGTAGTGCCAGAGTTGAAAACCCCACATGTGGGCACTGAGCCTCCCCTGTGGGTGCATCTGCAGGAAAACCAGCCTCCCAGGATCATCTGGGGAATACCTGTAATAGCATTTGCATGCCAGGTCTAGATGACATAAGTGTTTTAATATTCTCCATGTTGTGAGCTCCTCCCCCCGGGGCCTGTGCAAATGAGATTCATATATTTGGACTCCCAGCAGTCCTGCCTTTTGCTCTGCGTTAGCATGTGAGAGGCCCAGTGATGAGGCTGACGAGCTGGGTGCTCTGAGGGATCTGGAAGGTACCTCATGGCTCACTGAGACCTGGACCCGAAACATGTTTCAATAACGGGCTGGCACTAAACCAGTGAGAGGGAAAGGCCAAGTCAGCTGGAGGGCTGACTCTGAAAGACATATTGAACTTTGGGCTCTTCCTCAATCCCTTCTTCCCTGGTTAGGGAGAATGAAATGTGCTTTCTGCAAGTGAATATTAAAGTGCCATGGTCAGCAGGTTTATATGAAAGCCAGTGATAGAACTGCTGTTGACTCCCAGCCAAACCAAAGCCCAGGACGCCTAGTCTCTCCTCCTGGCCCGGCTTGCAGCTGCCTGTGCTGCCCACCTGCTGCTCTGCCCCCGCCTTCATCACCAGCACCTCCCATCGGGCCCAGGACACCCATGGAGGAATCAACTCCGCTCCTTGCAGAGATAATGACTTCCTGCACGGGGTGAGGGGGGCACCATGTCATTCAGTTACATTAGGGAGGTGCGATCAGGTGGGGAAGCGCACCATAATCATTACTCATAATCATTTCCTCTCTTCTTCCGAGCTTTCATCCAAGCACCACCTAACTCCAGGTGATCGATACCTGAGCACCCTTCTCACCTTTGTGGGCATGCTGGAAGGGAGACAGGGTGCTGCTGCCCGAGGTGCCAGGGAAGTTGGCAGAAGCTCCTGAAGTGGCTCCTACACCTGCAAGGAAAATAGAGTCCCTCAAATGATCCAGAGAAGCTCCACCTTCAAAAACGCTGCCACAGAGCTCGTGGATCTTGATTCGCGATCATGAATGGGCTTGAGGCAGTGATGGCTGAGGGAGTTAAATATTTGTATGTCTTAGAGTGTTTAATGAACCCTAAAGAGAGTCATCGTTATTGTTCTTTTTTTTTTTTTTTTTTTTTTGAGACAGAGTCTCGCTCTGTCGCCCAGGTTGGAGTGCAGTGGCACAATCTTGGCTCACTGAAAGCTCCGCCTCCCAGGTTCACGCCATTCTCCTGTCTCAGTCTCCCCAGTAGCTGGGACTACAGGCGCCTGCCACCATGCCCGGCTAATTTTTTTTGTATTTTTAATAGAGATGGGGTTTCACCATGTTAGCCAGGATGGTCTCGATCTCCTGACCCCGTGATTTGCCCGCCTCGGCCTTCCAAAGTGCTGGGATTACAGGCGTGAGTCACTGCACCTGGCCCGTTATTGTTTTTTAAATAAAAACATTCATGTGATAAGTCTGCTAAAACTAAACAGTATGGGTTGAGGAGTTTTGCAAGCCTCACCAACTCAATTTTCCTATGCATGGAGACAAAGTATATGAAATCCATAAAAATAAGCAACATAGAATGTGTATATGAAATTACTATTAGGGTGATACAATACTTGA
>NW_012119066.1:773454-799415 GCF_000951035.1 Colobus angolensis palliatus | reverse complement strand
TGGTGAAACCGCATCTTTACTAAATACAAAAAATTAGCTGGGTATGGTGGCGCATGCCTGTAATCCCAGTTATTTAGGAAGCTGAGGTAGGAAAATCGCTTGAACCCGGGAGGCGGAGGTTGCAGTGAGCTGAGATCACACTACTGCACTCCAGCCTGGGCAACAAGAGTGAAACTCCGTCTCAAAAAAATAAAAATAAAAATAAAAATAAAATAAAATAAAAATCTGGAAAAATAAGAACACGAGAAAGGAGGAAAAGAACTACCGATGGCCTCCTTGGCTAAGTTGACTTTTGCTGCATTTCTCCCTAGGATTTTTCCTCAGACATGTTTTTCCATAACTGTGACCAGTTTCAGAGCAAGGTGTGCTCTGCCTTCCCTTACAGCTATGCTTCCTAAAACTCCCCTTCTACAGAAAAAGTGTCACTTAGCGGGGATAGAATGGAAGCTGATTTTGCTCTCAGTCAAATCACTAAGAAACAACCATTCAGCCAAAATGAAAGCATTCCACCACAGAACAGATCACATCCCGTCCCAGACCTCCTACAAGAAGACCAAGCTTCTTTTAGGCCAGACTTCAGTTTTGCAAATAATAAAAACCAACATGTTTCAAATGCATCTCCCACTCTCTCGCTTTTGCCTCTACCAGTTCTGGAGAAATCTGGGAAGTGCATTTGGTCTACAGAAAAGCAGCCCGAGTCAAGGACAAAGCCAGCTGCTCTCCCCAAATCAAGGTACCTCCCCAGCCTGGCCCAGCCCAGAGGAATGGCCCAGCACTGCGCCTGGTCAGCCCATGCAGCAGCAAGGCTTCCAGGAGAAGCAAGCTTCCTAGTTAGGCTGTTTTTTTGTTTTGTTTTGTTTTGTTTGAGACAAGGAGGATCTCACTCTGTCACCCAGTCAGGAGTGCCGTGGCATGATCTTGGCTCACTGCAGCCTCTGCCTCCTGGGCTCAAGTGATCCTCCCACCTCAGCCTCCTGAGAGGCTGGGAGTACAGGTGTGTGCCACCACACCTGACTAAGTTTTGTATTTTTAGTAGACAAAAATACACGTTGGTCAGGCTAGTCTTGAACTCCTAACCTCAAGTGATCCACCTGCCTCAGCCTCCCAAAGTGCTAGGATTACAGGTGGGAGCCTGTAATCCACACCTGGGCTGGCTGTTTTCTTTAGTAGGAAGTTCTCAGGAGAAATGCACACTCTTGTTCTGTGAGTGGGGGCAGCCCAGGAGCTAGTGACCAGCTGAGCTATCCACTCGTGTCTCCCCTAAATGGAGTGGGGCCACAGGAGAATGGGCTGGATGCTTCTCTATTCTCACACCTTGTAAAGCAAATTGGCAGCTTGGCCAAGGAAACACTGGGCTTGGGAGGGACCAGGGCAGCTAAGAGTGCCTGGGACTGTCATAGGGTATGTAAGAAACGTCACCCGCCCACTGAGGGGCAAGTGATGTTTCCTTGTGTTTCTGGATGATGAATGGAAGATTTTTTCCTCCTGGGCCTCAAACTTATGACAAATCTTTGCTTTCTTAATTTAGCCTCTTACTTGGCCTCAGAACCCGTGTTCTTGTTCGGGAAAGAGCTGGCCAGGCACGATGGCTCATGCCTGTAATCCCAGCACTTTTGAAGGCCAAGATGGGAGGATCACCTAAGAGGAGTTTGAGACCAGCCTGGCCAACATGGTGAAACCCCATCTCTACTAAAAATACAAAAATTAGCCGGGCCTGGGGGCAGGCGCCTGTAATCCCATCTACTGGGGAGGCTGAGGCAAGAGAATCATTGGAACCCGGGAGGCAGAGGTTGCAGTGAGTTGAGACCGCACCATTGCACTCCAGGCTGGGCAACAAGAGGGAAACTCCATCTCAAAATAAATAAATAAATAAATAAATAAATAAATAAATAACAAACAGCTGGTGGAGAGGTGCGTGCCCCTGGCTGAAAACCACAAGCCCTTGTCAAACAACAGAGCATCCCCCTCACAGACCTTACTGAAGTTGCTCTGGAAGTCTCCAGCGTGATAAGGGGACTTCAGACTGTGTGCCCATTTCTGTTTGCTGGGAGGCAGCCTCCCACACTTCATCAGGTGAGTAAGCACAGGGGCATCATAGCATAGTTTCCAGCATGACCTAATTTCCTTTATAAGGGCAAACAGGACATTGAAAAGACGCTGATCTATCTGTTCAGTAAGGCGCTCAGGGGAGCTTAAGATACACTGTCGGAGCAGAAGAACAGCCGTGGGCTGTGCTGTCTGTGAATGTTTGTCATCTTCGTCTCTTCTTGTGCCTTCCTGCTGGGGCTTGCAGGCTGCTTCAGGTGACAGGGTTGGGGATAGGGACACAAATATGCCTAGGCCTGTGGTCTAGAGTGGAGCGATAAACGCAGCCTAGTGAGCACACAGACACTTGTGGAATGCCTCTGCAGCCCTGCAGGGCTGGTTACACAATGACGTCCCCAAACAATGCCTGCAGACATGACATCTGCCTGCACCCACAGGCACCCACCTGCCCTCGGCCCGCCGGCTGTGCCTCTATCCTGATCAGCAGACGTTTCCCTCCCCAAACACCCCCAGCTGGCACCAACCAAACAGTCCCTGACTGTGCCAGGCTGCAGGTGTAGGCTGGGTGCTCCCTGGTGTGCAGGGATCCCTGAGTTGGTGAGAGAAATGCTTGCTCTGAGCACGTGTGCACAGCCGAGGAGGTGGGGGCAAGGTGGGGGGGATGGTGGACCCTGACATTTCTCCAGGGCTCAGCCTCTCATGTCAGGACTGGAGCTGAAAGCCAGCATCCAATCAGCCAGACCCCACAAGCCTCCTCAGGTTCCAAAGTTCCCAGGGCCACTAGAGCATCTGCAGGGAGACACTTCTCACGAGACCGGTCAGGAGAATCCCAGTCGCTAGATCGTTGCCCAAGGAGCAGGAGGACATGGGGATTTCAGACTTGCCCACAGGCCACCCAGGCCACCAAAGGGCAGCAGCTCACTTCCTGACACTGGGCCTCTTCCCTGTGCTCAGAGCTCGGCAACAAGGAATGGAGCTGCCCTTTCAGCAGAAGGGAGAGGGGCGAAGACCCTCAAATCACAAATAAAGGCAAGCGTGCGCTAGAATTTCCGGAGTGGCAGCCGCGTGGCCGACAGACCTGGAGGGAGTGTGCTTGCGGCAAAAAAGGAAAAGGATCGGCCCCGAGCGCAGCTGTTTTATAAAAGCTACGCATGGCTCGTGTGGAAGCCAAAGGAGTGGATCTCACAGAAGTGGAGCAGCATAGAGGTGGGGAAGGAGAGGCTGGTTAACACATACAAAAGTCCAGCCGGGCAGGAGCAGTTGTTCTGAGCTCTAGCACCCAGACTACAGCTGACAATAATGCACTGTATATTTCTCACAGCTACAAGAGAGGATTTGGCATGTTTGCTACACAAAGCAGTGATGCATGTTTGAGGTCATGCATATCATAATTACCCTGCCCAGATCATGACACTTTGTATACATGTATGGAAATTTCACTCGGTACCCCACACATATGCGCAATTATTACGTGTCAACGGAAAGAACCAACATCTAGCTTACTTGGTCTGCTTTGTCCACAATTCAGTGCCTCTGCCCCTGGGCAAGACAGAAGGCGTGCTAAGACCAGAGGGGGTGTCAAACGGGAGGTGGTGAGCCTTGCCATCCCTGGCTGCAGGGCTGACCTCATGAGGGTGAGGTCAGCCCCCCGCACACGTCTGTCACCTCTGCTTGCTGCCACTGTCACTACACATACAACCTACAAGAACAGGTGGGCAGATCCGGTCCCAAAGTGCCAACCTTGGGAAGCACTGGGTGTGGTTTGAGGGCAGCTAATGAAGGCACCTGCAGAGCTTGAAGCAGGGGCTGGGTAATAAGCCCTGGGTTGTTCTGCTGTTTTCAGGAGAGTCCGAAAAATCGCCATGGGAAACAAGCACCTACTCCGCATTACCCCTAAATGCTTGAAAAAATCCATCCCGGAATCATACAAGTATGCATTTTGATATTATTAGCATACCAGCATCCTGTTGAATGCACGTGATGTCTAAAAGAGGTTTGGGCAAAACCCAGCATATTAAAAGGAAAAGAGAGCGGCCTGGGCTAATCCTCTTCCACGCCTTCTGCTGTCACCAGCTGGGGGTCCACAGACAAACCCTCGAGCCTTGCAGGGTGGTGGGTGGGGCTGGGCAGGGTGGAGCGCGAGCAGGCCCAGGGGCCTGGGCTGGAGATGCAGGCCTGATGCAGCCCGCAGGACAGGCACTGGCACCCCGTGCACCTGCATGCAGGTTCTCCTGGGCCAGGGTCTATGCCTGTCTACTGAGGATTAACTCCTCACTAACCAAATATACAGTGTCTGGAGCTTTCCCCCCGTTCCACTGTGTGCTGTGTGTTTCGGTTCATCTGCCTCTTGGGATGCCTGTTAAGTGGAAGGTGCTCCAGGTGGGTTTCTGTTGGGTGGCCAACTGCGGGTCCATCTCCCCCCGTACTCTTCCATGTGCACCTGAGTTTTGAATAAGCAAAGCTGGGGTGTTTGATAAAAGCTGGTATGAACTGCAGTCCCAGAAAACAGCAAAAATGTCCATACAAGGACTGTATTAAAGTGAAAATGAGGCCAGGCCAGGTGGCTCATGCCTGTAATCCCACCACTTTGGGAGGCTGAGGCAGGCGGATCACGAGGTCGGGAGATCAAGACCATTCTGGCCAACGTGGTGAAACCCCGTCTGTACTACAAATACAAAAAAAAATTAGCCGGGGGTGGTGGCACGCACCTGTAGTCCCAGCTACTCAGGAGGCTGAGGCAGGAGAATTGCTTGAACCCAGGAGGCGGAGGTTGCAGTGAGCCAAGATCACACCACTGCACTCCAGCCTGGGTGACAGAGCAAGAATCCGTCTCAAAAAAATAAATAAATAAACAAAGTGAAAATGAGCGGGGACTGGTTCTGCCTAGCTCGCCGGGGAGTTTGAGGCAGCGGTGACTCCGGGAAGGGTCCTGCCAGGCACTGTGTTCCCCTTCCCCAGGAAGGCTCAGTGAGCCAGAAGCACATGGCCAGAGGGAGCTACGCCACCATTCACAGCCATAATAGCTCATATGGGGGCCTTTGAGGTCTGTTAATCTACACAATTTAGCATCTCACCAGTATGCATTAGAGGCTGGCTGGGATTCTCTGCAGAGGGTAAAATATTGCATTTTTAGGAACGATCTGTTTATTGATTCTTACAGCTGTCAACAAGGGGTCCCAGACTTTGAGGTCTGTTAATCTACACAATTTAGCATCTCACCAGTATGCATTAGAGGCTGGCTGGGATTCTCTGCAGAGGGTAAAAGATTGCATTTTTAGGAACGATCTGTTTATTGATTCTTACAGCTGTCAACAAGGGGTCCCAGACTGTGGCACTGGCTGTGTACCCCCTAGTGGCAGATTCTGCACTGTGGGCAGACTCAGCAGAGACTCCCTAGTTGCTCAAAGTGGGATTCCCTGGGAACCTGCTAGAAATGCTCAGTCTTGGGCCCACTGGGACGCGCTGTGTCAGAATCCATTGCTCAGCGGGTCCCTGGAGATGTGTGCGCAGCCAGGTCTGAGAGGCTCTGCGCCAGGAGCAGCGGAACGCTGGTGTCTGGGAGGCTGGGAAGCCCGCGTCACACCTGAGGGGCAGTGCTTGCTGCTTCACATCACAGAAGGGCCCCCAGGCATGAGAGATGGAGACCATGGAGTACGCAGAGTAGCAGAGATTTCTCCAAAAGGCCAGCCTGCTCTGGCTTTGCCTCAGGGGACTTCATCCCCGATGATAAGATAACAGGCTATTGGCTATTGCATTCTTAACCCTCTGACCGCTATTTATTTATTTGTTTATTTATTTAGAGACAGAGTTTCGCTCTTGTTGCCCAGGCTGGAGTGCAATGGTGCAATCTCAGTTCACCGCAACCTCCACCTCCCAGGTTCAAGCGATTCTCCTCCTCAGCCTCCCGAGTAGCTGGGATGACAGGCATGCGCCATCATGCCCAGTTAATTTTGTATTTTTAGTAGAGATGGGGTTTCTCCATGTTGGTCAGGCTGATCTTGAAGTCCCGACCTCAGGTGATCCACCCACCTAGGCCTCCCAAGGTGCTGGGATTTCAGGGGTGAGCCACCGCACCCGACCCTGACCATTCTTTCTAGGGAGGGATTTCTGCTGCCCAGTGTCCCAGGCCCCGGGGCGCCCTCTCGGGTCTGAACCGTAGCCAGGCCAGAACCGGCAGTGTAGGTCGACGAAGCTCCGTGGTGCACCCGCCCTCTCTCCGCACTAGGAAGCTGCCTCATGGGGAGGCCTTCTGCCCAGTGGTTCCCAGCACCCTGAGTGCGTAGCTGACTTCCCGGCCCTGGATCTCCGCCTGGAGCTTCAGGCCATCTCTGGGTTAGCTATCTCGGTCTGGATGTCCCTCAGTCGCCTCAAATTCCACACACACAGCCTCCATCTTCCCTCCACCTCCCCACTAAGCACCCTCTTGCCCTTGCCTTCTGCAGCTGAGCAAGTGGCACCATGTCCACATGGCCAGTCACGGAGACACCTGAGTGTCCTCTTCTGAATCTCTTTCCCCTTCTGTGTGCCGTCTGCACTCCTGGTCGGTGAGGGAAGTGCAGGCCAGCTCACAGGCCATGGAGCCATGCTGCCTGCTGGGCTGGGATACTTCATCTCTGGTCAGTGCCCGGCGCCTGTCCCTGGAGTGGGCACTCCACATGCATCGCCTATGCCATCACACCTCTCCTTCCAACAATCATGTCCCCAGTTTGCAGATGAGGAAACTTTCCCAGGGGTGATCACTTGTAATGAAACCCAAGCCTGATGCTGGACCCTATCTTCCTCTCTATTATGCCAGGGCAACGTGTTGACCTCCCTGCCCGCACTGTCATTACAACACAGATCCATTTATGCAGGATGGTGCAGGGAAAACAGAAAACCAGAAAGCTCCGGTTGCCCCAAGTACATCTTGCTCTTTAATTTAACTGAAAAATAACCGAAGTCCTTTTCATCTCTTTTCGCCGGGCTCCAGGGCTCCACAGTATTGCAGTCACTGAGTACAGGCTCAGAGCTGGGGGTGAGTATGTTCTAATCCAAGGCGACAACCAACCCCCAGCCAGGACTGATCTGCAGTCTGACGTCTGTCCTCTTTGGTTTCCCTCTTGTTACTTGGCAACCCCAGAAACTGGAATGATTTTATTCCATTGTAAGGAAAAGTATATGTTGCTTTTTCATTTCTCCTCAGGCTTATTTGAGGGCTGCATCACATTAATTAACACCCTGGGGCACTCACGGTGTGCTTCTGGGTGGATATGGTGGGCAAAACTGCACCTGAGCCACACAGCAGCCTGGGCAGTGGGCACCACTGGGAGCTGCCCTGGGCAGGAGAAGACGTGGAGGCTCCGGGAGGTGAGATAATTCGTTTAACTCAGGCAGTGAAGTTCCAGAGCAGGCTCATAACCTACCCTAGTGGTTCCCAAACTTGCTAAAAATGTACATTCTCTGGTTCATCCAGACCTGATGAATCAGGGGGTGGGCCCAGCAATTGGAGTCATAAGAAACCTCCATGGTGCTCCCCTGAGAATCACCCCGCTGAAACCCTCTGCTTCACAGAGATGCAGAGAAGCCGCCATCTCTTTTAGGATAGGAGGTGACTGCACTGCACAGGTGCCTCAGCGTGGGGTTCAAGCCCAGGAGGTGTGGGGGAGCGCTGTGGGCACTCCTAGGCTGGGGAGACCCTGGCACTGACCTGGGCTCACTCCTGGCTGGTGCCTCCCCTGCAGCTGTGACCCATTGTCTGCTGCAGCTCTCCTAGGTGTGTGCCATCCGCAGCCAGGGGCCCTTGGCAAGTCTGACTGTGGTTTGCATAACCCACCATTTGTTGCTGCAGAGTACCAAGGATGTGAATTTCGTTTGGCGAGGGCCCAGGTAAATCAAGAAAACAGAGGGGAGGAAGAGGTGCTCTTGACCACAACCGTGGGTTTGAGGAAGACAGGGCCTGCTGGACCTGGGCAGCCAGTTGGCAATTTCGGACTCCTGATGAAATGTTTCCTGAATCTCTGGCTGTCCAGGGTGAGGCTGCTGACAACGGTCCTGTGTGTGGGTCTCAGTGACTCCACGGGGGTTTCTAGCTCTGACATTTTTGCTGACTGCTGGGCAGGTGCCCAGGGTAAAAAGATCTCTGGATTGAGACCATTGCAGGCCCAGAGGTGGAGGGCATCACTCTGGCATTCACACTGAGGCTCCGACCCAGGCAGGGCTCCATCCACCTCAAGGCCTAGCTGGCCGCATCTCCCCATTTCCCAGATGGGCAAGCCGAGGCCGGGGCCTTGCCCAAGGGGCCTCTCACGAGAACACAGCAGGACTGTCTATTTCTCTGCTGATCTCCCTCAGGGCTGGATTCTAAGGCCCTACCCCAAGGCCTTCCTGGGAGCCAGCTTTCCATTAAGCAGGCAAGGGCTGGAGGTGGGAGTGGGATGCGCTCGTCTTTAAAATCTTCAGGACTCAGGGGACTGTGCTTGCTTTCCACATGTGACAGACCTCATTGCTGGACTTAGAGAGGCGCCCCTGCCGTGACTCGAGTCTACTCTGGCTGCCACATCGGACACTGAAAGCTGCGCCATGTCAGAGCTCTCGAACAGAAGGGCCCCTGAGGAGGGCTGCTGCTCTCCCGGGTTCCACAGGCAAAGATGCTTTTCCGAATAGGTAGGGCGTGTCTAACATCTTTCTAGACCGGTTCTTCATCCCAGAATGACCTGGCCTTGAGTCAGCCTAGAGCCCCACAGAGGACACGTGGGCCATGGCAGCTGGCTCCACCATGGGTCAGGCTGGCAGCTGAGCTGCGGCCTCCTCTCATTTGTGAATTAATTAGCATACGGCTGGCCAGGAAAATGGCTTTGAAGATAAGCAAACCCATTGGTGCAGGGCTCATGCGCTTCAGTGATTTGGAAGGGACAGAATGGCTCTCCCTGCAGCACAGCCCACAGCACAGAACCCTCCTCCTGGCTTGACCAGAAGGAGGGAGGAGATGCTGCACCCCATTCCTGCTCCTCCCCTTCCTTCCAGCGTGGTAAGATGCCGGCCCTCTTTCTTCTCCTGGACAACATTATTATGAGACATGGGGGTAGTGGACCCTTACGGAGAGCAAAGAGAGGCAGGATCCCAGGGTCAGCTGCTCCTCCACCCTTGAAGGAGCCGGAGGGTGGCCAGTGCTCCTGCAGCCCGGGACCGGACACCCAGCTACCTGTCCTACCTGCCTTTGTCTCTCCCAGACCACACATCCAAGAGTCCACCCAGCACATTCCTCTGAGGCAGAGGTACCTGGCCCTTCCTCATAAACAGATGCCCATGAAAGCCAGACTGAAAGCAGAACAGGAAAGAAACACCCCAAGGCAGGATTATAAACTCCTGAGACTGTTAACATGTGCTTTGTGGAATCTGTTTCATTAATTGTGATCACATTTATATTTTCCTTGGCCTCACTATCACCTAGCACTTCGTAGTACTTTGCAAAATAGTAGTACTTCGCCTCTGTGATCCCCTTGGTTTTTAGAATAACCATGTGAGATTGGTAGGTCAGATGTTAGTACCCCCACATTACAGATGAGAAAACCGAGGCTCATGGAGGTTAAGTGACTTGTCAGGTAGCTGGTGGCCAACCTGCACTAGAACCTCAGCCTCTGACTCAAGGCTCAGCTGTGGCAAACCTCCCTGCCTTCATAGACCTGTCTAGACAGGCCACAGGGACACTTTCACTAATGCTGTTACTGTGAGTCACCTTGTCCAGGTGCCAGGATCGGCTCCTTCCTACACCCTCTCTAGTGAAAGAGACCCATGCTGAACGAATACCGTGCTGGTGGAAGGCCAAAGACACTCACATTCCTTGGTGTTGGGGGGCGCCAGGAGGCAGGAGTAGCAGACCATGCCGTAGATGTTCCTGGGTCTGTTCTCCAGCATGTAGTAGCTATGGGGGAGAGACAAGACAAAACAGAGACAGGTGAGCTGGACAGCACACAGGCAGGGACTGGCGCAGAGAGCACGGCGGCCAGTCTGCAGGCTCACGATCCAAGTTGGGCATGAGGCCACGCCCAGTCAGCCGCCTGCTCTGTCCACTCAGTTTCCTTGGGGTTTCAGCCTGTATTAAAACGGAGCATTCTTTTCACAGTATTGAGCCTCCAGTGTGGGCCTTTCTCTAAATCTTAGCCCCTTTCTGGTTCCTCTCTCTGGTGGCTGTGTTTAGTGTGTGTGCCATCACCATCATCCACCAGAAATATCCCTGTGCCCCCACACGTAGGCCCTGCTTAGCCCCCCAGGGGTCACACCAACCAAGGCCAGACCCTCCTGGAGGAGGGACACGCCTTCTGTGGGCGCCCTCCCCAGAGCCTGCAGCCTGCTGGGATTACGGGCGTCAGTGTGCCTCTGGGACACGTGGAACGCCCAGGCCATCTGCATTGCTGCTGAATGCCACCAGAGTGCAGCTGCAGGAGACAGACGGTTGTGCTGTCCAGAGAGGTCAATGCAGGTGGCCCTCACGACAGCCGGCAACACAACCAGGTTGCAAGTGCCTCCTCCTCAGGAAGCACTTTACAGAAGACACCCTTGGAAGAGCAAGCCTTTACGCTGGGGTTGCACATACAGCGCGAGGAGCCAATCATCCACAGCAGCTCCGTTTGAAGTCCTTCAGCTCCCAGTGATGTTCCATTTTGTCTTTCAGCTCCCCGATGTCACAGCGCCAGCCCCGTGGCTATATGATGGCTCAGGTCCTGCTCTCAGGGGTCTGCCCTGTGCCTGTGCTCCCTGCAGCTGCCCCACTCCCAGGCACAGCCTCTGCTGGCACCACCCTCTCCTTGGGGCTCCCAGCTCGGGCGCCTTCCCTCTGCAGGCTGTGGCTCCTACCCTAGCCTGGGCCCATTTTCCATAAATAAATGCTCAGCGGAGAGTGTGGAGCCATTTGTCACACGGTGAGAAGTTGATTAAATAACATGAGTGGCGCCAACGCTTTCCCTCTTGCGATTCAAGAGCTGGGATGAGAAGGAATATTTCCATGGCTGTTTTCTAATCTCTTTTTTATTAGCCAGGCCCCACAGAGGCCCCTGCTGACGGTAGTGCTAAGCAGCAACCTGGCGCGGGGGTCTGTGGGCTCCTGCCTTCCTGAGCCTGGACTGCTACCAGTAATGTTAGGACCATAATTGCCTGCTCTCCCTCAAAGCCCTTTATCCTCAGATCCCTGTGTATCTTGTAAACATTAATTAACCAATCTCAAAACACCTCCCAGAGAAGCCACGACAGCCAGTTTTACAGCTAAGCCTCTCGCAAATCTACCTTCTGCCCTCCAGAAGCCACCTCTTTCTATGAGGCAGGCCAAGGCACGTGTCTGCCACCTGGCCTTGTGAGCTCATGGGCATGTGGGCCAGACCGGGTCCACCTGCAGCTTTCTAATGTCCCCAGCCCAAGCTGACACTTCTGAGAAACATCTCGGGCTCCTAGGCGGCCCCCTACTCCCCATCTCACCTCCTCCGTGCCCCACCTCCTCGTCCCTTGCCTCCTCCGCCTTTTCTCACTCTGCCTCCAGGCATTCTCTCTCCCACCTAGGGGGACTGGCCCTGCTCCTGGACTAGGAGGCCCTCCAGGGCAAGCCTTGTTCACATCTGTATTTCCTTGGACCTTGTGCTAGGCACTGAGGAAGGATGGTTCTCTGTAGACATTGGCTGAATGAATGAATGACACCAAGTTCTTCTCTGTGGAACTTCGATGCTGAGGTGGGCAGAGGCCCCCAAAGGCCTCTCTGCCCATCCTGGTTCACACCCCAGGTGCCGGGCTTGGTCTCTGTCATGGGTGAAGCTCCACGGCCACATGGTGGGTGCGGAACACCCGGCCGTAGGATGGGTACCCCCTGGGGCCACTACATTCTGAGGATGGGGAGGGCGGTGGCTCTGTCCCACAACTGCATCTTTGGCTTGTCCTGGGCACCTTCTGTCACAGGCTGGCCACCCTCATCCGTGGGGGTCATGTGCATGGGTCCAGCTATGCAACCTATCAAGTCACTCAGTTAAGGAACATTGAAAGGTAATAAACTGTTTTGTGTTTTTTTTTCCTGAGGCAGAGTCTCCTTCTGTTGCCCAGGCTGGAATGCAAAGGAGCAATCTTGGCTCACTGAAACTTCCGCCTCCCAGGTGCAAACAATTCTCCTGCCTCAGCCTCCCAAGTAGCTGGGATTACAGGCATGCACCATGACACCTGGCTAATTTTTGTATTTTTAGTAGAGACGGGGTTTCACCAGTTGGCCAGGCTGGTCTCGAACTCCTGACCTCAAGTGATCCACCTGCCTT
This sequence comes from Colobus angolensis palliatus, assembly GCF_000951035.1. Taxonomy (NCBI): domain Eukaryota; kingdom Metazoa; phylum Chordata; class Mammalia; order Primates; family Cercopithecidae; genus Colobus; species Colobus angolensis. The sequence goes on along the minus strand of NW_012119066.1, from coordinate 787,104 downwards.
GGCCTCCCAAAGCATTGGGATTACAGGCCTAAGCCACCGTGCCTGGCCGATGATAAACTTTTAAAAACACATTGGCTCCAAGAGGCTGTTATGAAACTGTGCTTCCTCACCCCGTGAGTGTTCAGTGCCTCCTGACAAGAAGCCACCGTTTTCTAGCACGTGCTGCGCACACGACATTTCTAAATGTTAGGTTCTCTCTGTGGGACCAGCCTAAACTCCGCACAGTGTGGCTTACACCTGGGTCTCTCATCCTGGGCTGCACAGCAACCAGGAACATGTGCCTGTCTTTTTCTGCCTGAGCTTGTCACCAACCTTAAATCAGGTGTTCATTTAGGGATCTCTGGCCCAGCTACAGAGTGTCCGGTCCCTTTGTCTTTCTGGAAAGGTCTAATTTCCTACATTTTGATCCATATTTGGCTTTCTCCCTAGGTCCCCCGACCCCTGTTCTACATGGGTTGATTAAGGTGTACAGCCCAGGACAAGAGTCAGTTTAAATGGGTCCCCTAGGAGCTGTTGTTTAGGGACGGACTTTCTCTCAGTCAATAGATATAGATTTTCCCAGAGAGTTCCTTTCTTCAGAACTCTCATGCCTGTAAGGGACGCCGCAGGTTCCCAGATGTTCATTCTCCTCCAACCATGTTAGTGTGCAGAACCAGTGCAGAGCCACTGTGTCCTGCCCCCTGCCCCTGCCATCCACAACCGCGGGCTGGCGAATCCTCCGGGGTGAGAAGCCGCCCTGGAGAGGTGGAGAAACGTAACCTCTCTCCCGCTTTCCTCCTGTTTTGGTTCCCAGGTCCTCCCACACAACCTCTCCCAATAGGAAAGCCTCGGGTGCTGCTCATTGTTCAGCGAGTGTCCTGGCCACACAGCCGGGAGGGCAGAGCATCAGGAGGAGTACCTGCCAAACCACAGGCGGGGGCCGGGGCCCAGGACACACTGGGACGAGGCAATTCGCATCCGTAGCCTGACAGCCACTCGGATTCAGGAATGAACGCAGCCTTTCATGGAGCTAGTCACACCGGTCTGCCAAGACTCCTGTGATCCTCCTCTGTGACACAGCATGACAGCCTCACAAGAGGAAGTGGGGCCTCCAGGGTCCTACTGTGGGGAAGCCTTGTCTGCAGTAGAGGGGGCCGCATGAGCCCCTGAGAGGAGCTGGGATTTGGAGGCAAGGCGGGGGCTTTCAATTTTGGTGGCGTCGGGACTGGCAGTGATGATTTGAGCAGACACAGCACATCGTGGAGCCAACCTGGAAACTGTTCCCACTGTCTGCACCCCTGTGGAGCAGAGCGAAGGCACTCTGAGGCGCGTGCTGAGGGTGTCTCTGCACTGGGTCCTTTGCCTGCCCAGCAAGTGTGCTGGGCCTTGCTATGTCCTGGGTGCTGAGGGTGGTGTGGACTGAGCAGGTCACTGTCCCACAGAGCAGGGCAGGAGGCATCAAGATTCCAGCACTGGAAAGAATGTTAAAAGCCCAGAGAACATCCTGCCCACTAATTCTGCAGATGGCTGTCCACATTCACCTGAATCCTTCTAGAGGCAGGGAGCTCACCACCCTTCCAGTGTCCAACTTCTTTAGACATTACACACTTTCTGGTAAATGTATCAGAACCAAGCACGTTGTCTTCAGGCCACAGAGTCAGCCCTGGCCTTCGAGTACTGATGGACATCTTCTCGGATCTGAACCGTAGCCAGGCCAGAGCCAGCAGCACAAATCAGCGAGGTTCCGTGGTGCACCCGCCCTCTCCCTGCAGTGGGAATTTGCCTCCTGGGGAACTCTTCTACCATAGCTGCTCCCAGCACCCTGAGTGCATAGCTGACTTCCCAGCTCTGGATTTCCGCCTGGAGCTTCAGGCCGTCTCTGGGTTAGCTATCTAGGTCTGGATGTCCCACAGTCCCCTCAAATTCCACACACACAGCCTCTATCCTCCCTCCACCTCCCCACCAAGCACCCTCTTGCTCCTGTCTTCTGCAGCTGATCAAGTGGCACCATGTCCACATGGCCAGTCACGGAGACACCTGAGTGTCCTCTTCTGAATCTCTTTCCCCTTCTGTGTGCTGTCTGCACCCCAGTCAGTGCTCTCTTTCAGGGGACTCTCAGATTCTTCCTCTCCTCTACCCCCGACGCCTCTGCTCTAGCCCTCTCCCTGCCTACAGCACCCCTGGCCCTGGGGCTCCAGGCTTTCCCTGCTCAGCCATGTCCCTCGCTGCTGCCAGAAGGACGTCCTGCTGTGTCCTACCTGGCTCAGCAGTTTGTGTGCTGACCTGCATCGGCTTCAAGCTGAAGGCTCGAGTCTTCAGTGGTGGTTTCCAGAGCCTGGTTCCATCTGGTCCCTGCCCTCCTCCCCAGCTTGTCCACACCCCCAGGTGTGCAACTCTTGCTCTGGCCACAGGGACCCAATTAGAGTCCCAGGCGCTGCCCAGCTGCTCAGTCCTCTGAGCTCTGGTGTTCAGCATCTCCACTTGCAGGCCTCTGTCCTACTTCTTAGCCTAACTCATCCAGGTATCACCCCCACAAATCTCCCAAGACCCCCTGCTGACACTACCTCCCCAGCCATGAGGTGAGAAGTCCTTCTGCAACTCCTAGGACAACTCCTCAGTGCCTTATGCACTGAGTTGTGGTCATCTCCCCCGTCCCCACCGGCCTCATCACTGCCGCCACCTCTCCCACCTGTACCAGCTGTACCAGGGACACCACCACTGCTTTTATTTTTAGTCTCTATTTGTAGCCTTTGCAAAGCATTATGCGTTGTGGCCACTAGGGGGAGGAAGCAGCAATAGCCGTGGCTCAGGATTTTCTGGGGATTGAGTGTATTTTCCTGGTCCCTGGCAGAACTTGCTGAGGTGTTCTGCCTGGAAAAAGGAAGATTTTTTTTCTCTCTTTCAGGCTAATTGCATTTTCAGTTTTTTTTTGAAAACTTCTGATGCATAATCATTTTCGTGGGATTATAGTATCATATGACTCAAATATTTTTATTGATAGCGTCCCCACAGTGTTCCCAGAATACTAAAAATACTGCTTTTGTATGAAATTTTAGTTTTCTTTTTCCCAGAGTGTTTCACATGTGTTACTGCACTGTAAGTATTCAAGCAATTTGCTTCCTTTTGGTGGTCAGAAGATATTATGATGGTTAATGGCCACTTAGGAGACACAGAGGTAGAGCCTGATGGGCTGCCTGCCCACCGGAGGGGCCAGGACTCTCCGTCCTGGATGCTGCCCCTTGCGGGACAGGACCAAGGCCAGGTGTGTGGCTGCACCGAGGCCTGCAGTGTCCGTGACCCCCTGTCCCCAAGGTCCTTGCCCATCGCCCCTTGGGGTTTTTTGCAGAAAGCATCCCAGGGTTTGCCAGGAGGAACTGTGCTTACCCAGGGAGACAAGGGCCACACTCAGCGTCATTCTCCATGTCCCCCGGAGTCAGCACGGTGGCCCGGAAGAAGCCCTCACAGTCTTTGTGGCGCCTGCATATCTGGTAGCCTCCTTTGGAAAATTTCTCCGCCGGGCAGGGGACGCAGCCATAGTCCTCGTCTTTGGTGCCGTAACCACAGGACTGGTGAGGGGAAGAAGAGAGGAGACACAGGTGGGTGCAGCAGCCAAACCGCACCGACTCGGCCCACGGTCCTTGGACAGTGACGTGCCGGCTGTCTCCGGAAGCTACTCTTGCTGGGCCTTGGTTTCCCGGCTTGTCCTAACTGCAAAGCCCCCAGGAACCAGCTCACGCTCCGGGTCTGTCCCTTTCCTTGCCACTCTCTAGACGCCGCCCCTCTTCTGAGCCTCCCTGAGATGAATTCAGCGAGCTGCTGGAATGCCCAGGCAGTGCAGGTAGCACTTAACATCTGACTTTCCTCAGCTTGCTACAAGAACCAGACACTGAAACCCTGAAGGTTTCCCTTAGTGCTTAACAGAACACCCAGGCTTCGCTTGCCCAGAGGAGGAGGGAGATGCAGCAGTCAGGAAAAAATGTACTAGTACTGGAGAACATTTCAATCCTGCTTCCAATCAGATGATCTGATGCTCATTTAATCAGGGTAGAGTGGGAAAGTGGTCCTTTAAAAACATTGCAGAACTCCTGAAAAATCTGTTTACCAATGCTCAGCCGGAGAGTGCCGTTCCTGGGCTCACGGCAGCTCTCGCCACCAATCTCAATGTCCAGGGAGTGTGACCGGCTGGTTTGATACACCCTGGCGACCTCTCACGCAGCAATGCAGGCTCAGGGCAACAAGGCCGCAAGTGGGAGACCTCCCCTGAGAGTGCATGAGGCCCCAGGAGGGCTGGGTCCTTACCAGGTAGGGCTCCTCCCCTGGCCCGCAAGGTGGGCACTCCTGGCACAGCCCCGTAGTCTGGTTGTAGTACTCGTTCTCGCCACAGTTTGAGTATTCCGCTCGGGCTGAGCACATCAGAGATACCTGCCAACAAAGAGGGGTGTTGTGGCCTCCATATCTCCTTAGAAACATGTGTGACTCCCCCAAGAGCCCAAGGTTGACATAGGAAGGGGGTACCCTGTGGTGGGGGCTCTGCTGGGGCTCAGTCTGGGAAGGTGCCAGCTTGTGAGTGCTCACTGCTGCTAAGTCTCCAGTGGCTCCTGGTTGATCACCTGGGCACGGCCAGCCCCCACCAGAACCACCCTGCCCCACCCCTGCTGGCCAAGCCTCGTCCCACCATCAAGTCCTGCTCTGAATTCTCCTCATCAACGCACTTGCCAAGGTCATGGAGGAGGCGCCCCTGTCCCCCACTGAGCCTCTAATACAGTGGCTCCTCAGAAGGCCGGCATGTCCAGGAGGATGGGGGTGGGGGTCTGAGTCTTCCAAGTCTTTCTCAGCTGTGCGGGCCGTAAGCATGAGCTCATCACACAGACACTGGGCTGTGTGTACCACACCACAAACAAGCACTCAAGAACGTTTATATCCATGAGACTCTATGAAGGGAGCTACCAATGAAATCAATCTCACTTCAGCCTGGGGACGAGTTCCATGCTTTGCAGGCCTGGTTTCATTTCACCCTCAGAAGAACCCTGTGAAGGAGGGACTATGACCAGCATTCCCATTTTACAGCTGAAGAGGCTAAGAAACGGTCCAACCATCACCAGGATGAGGGCGCCGTGAGAGTGAGGGGCTCAGACCACTTACCACCAGGACGGGGAGCCAGGGCGTCTGCGTGTAGTCCCCCACATGGGCCATCCTCTCCCAAGGGCTTACCTGAAAGACACGCATCATTAGCTGGGCACTGGCGGTAGCCCCCGAACGGGGGGTCCGGCTACCTGTAATTTAACCCCACTGGATATAAAGTGCCTTCCAGCAAACACAGGGGAAACCACACATCCTAAAAGAAAAGGCAGACGTGAAGCTGAAGCTGTACCCATGCCATTTGAGCTGATTCTGGGGCCTTCCCAGCCTCACGGCCATGCCCAGGAGGGAGCCTGAGAGGAGGCTGGGAGCACATGGAGGGCCCATGGTTAAACCTGAGGTTAGTGATTGTGTTTCTCGTGTTCAGAGGGTTTGGAGAAACCCAGCCTTACATGAGCTTTAAGTCTGGAGTCCTCCAGGCCAGTCCTGGCCTTTGCACCCCGGACACAGGAGGACCCCTGGGAGAGACTGCCAGGCATCAGATTCTGGTCTGTGCCGCCTCTGAATGCTCTCCCGGCCCCACCGTAAGGTTCTTCCCTCTCTCTGTTAAGAACAGGTTGTCCATCAAAGTGGACAAGTCCAACAACCTAACTTTACAGTTGAGATCGTGGGAGCCCAGAGAGGTTAAGTGACTTGCCCCAGGTCACACAGCTACTTAAGGGACTGAGCATGGCTGCAGCTGAGGTGTTCTGATGCTTTTCACCAACTATTAATATTACACGAATGCACTGCCTTGAAGGAGGAGGTGGGTTTATTTATTTATTTATTTTTGCTTGTTTGTTTTTTCACTTTCTGAATGGAGACCTGTGTTTCTGACTCAAAGCAATTTTACTTGGGAGTCTGGGTATTAATTAGCCTGGCTCTACAAAGAGAGATAATGTGCACTTGTGGTCACCTAAATTCCCCAGTGGCTGCACTCTGGTTCACTGTCCTCTTGCCAAGACAAAACAGCAAGTCCTCTTCTAGATGCTGGGTTGTGTGAGGAACCTTCCAGAATCAACCACTGACTCAGACCAGAAGCCCAACTGGGCCATGGAACCCAAACTCCCCAAGACCTTTCACCCTCAGCATCCACTTGTCCTTAGCAAGCCATCACTGGTCATGAAAACCAATTAATTCCCAATATTGCACACAAAAATACCGTGATGAACATATGCCATGATACATAGGAACCTTCCCTCCCTTCCTCCTTTTCTTTTCTTTCTTTTGGAAAAGTCCTGTAACATCCTAAAGGCATTAGGGAGAAAAGTAGCCAAAGATTATTTATTGGAAATAAAGAAATTCAGTTGGAGAGGCTGGGCATGGTGGCTCACACCTATAATCCCAACACATTGGGAGGCTGAGGCGGGCGGATAACGAGGTCAGGAGATCGAGACCATCCTGGCTAACACGGTGAAACTCCGTCTCTACTAAAAATACAAAAAAAAATTAGCTGGGCGTGGTAGGGGGCGCCTGTAGTTCCAGCTACTCGGGAGGCCAAGGCAGGAGAATGGCGTGAACCCGGGAGGCGGAGCTTGCAGTGAGCCAAGATCATGCCACTGCACTCCAGCCTGGGTGACTGAGCAAGACTCCGTCTCAAAAAAAAAAAAAAGAAAAGAAAAGAAAAAAAGAAATTAGCTTGGAGAAGGAGGCGGGAGCTGCATAAGTCAGCAGCCAGGGAATGGCAGAGGACAGCAAAAGACCAGAGGCCCTGTCAGTGGGGACCGACACCCACAATCTTCTTTTCCAAATCCCCCAGGACTTAAGGGCTTGTTCACAGAGATTTCTGGAAAGAGAATGGCCCTTTAGGGGATGCAACCAATGCCAAGTATGTATGTGTTTTTAACACATAAACTGTGGGGAAAACATTCAAACCATAGCAGCGTGGAAAATGTCTCTTCCCATCCGAGGCAGAGAAAGCTGCTGCTTAACTTGTGGAACTAATCAGTTAATTGGCTGCAAGGGAGCTTCCAGTCGGCCGGCCTTCCAGAGATCCCTGGGGAGCACACCCGTCCTGCCTCCCGAGTACAACAGTACATGCCCTCGATCCTGTAGGATAGTATGCTTGTTTATCATTGCAACAAATGCACACCCACGAAAAATCCAAAGGAACTTCAGTTTCCTGGAACACCAAGCAGGGCTGTACCACCTGTTGTTGGGTGAGAACGAAATCATACAGAAGAATGCCTCCGGGTGTATTTGTGAAGTTTCTAAATGCATGAAAGCAGGTCTGGAGTGATGCCTGCTGAACTTCCAGCAAAGATTTTTTTTGGCAGTAACTGAAATCAGATGGGGGTGGCCAAGGACTGAGGGAGCATTCCAGGGAACACTCACTTTTTATTTTATGCAGGTCTGTATTGTCTGAATGGTCTAGAAGAGAGAGGATGAATTCTGTGATAAAGGAAAAAGCATGTGTCCCTGGCTGCTCTAAGAATAGGTGGGGGAAGGGGGTCCCTGGGGCGGGGGTCCCAGAGGACAGACCTGACTAGGGTCAGGTCACTGGTAAAGCACAGTGGCGGTCCTGGGTCTTTCCTTGGGCCCCGGCTGTTGGCCCAGTCACCTTGGAGGTGTCTCACTCGGTGGAGGAAGGAGAAGGGTTCTGTTTCCAGACCTTCTTGATGAGGTTCAAAAACTGCCTTTTCCCACACACTACGTGCACTTCAGGGCTGCATTTACCGTTTGGAAAACACTAAATGGACTGAGGCAAGATTGAGGAGCAGCCACCCCAGAGGTGAACTCGCTGGGTGTTTTCCTTCTAGCAACAGAGCAAGCTGGGGCAGGCAGCGACGGGAGGTCGGGGTGGTGGGGAGGCAAGGGCGACCTGCAGCCCGCCGGGTGAGGCGGGAGTTTGCGTACAAGCAAAGGCCTGAAAGGGAACTGATAGGAGCCTGTTCCCCCTCCCAGCAGTCCTGGACTTGGCTTCAGGATGGTGAGGTTAGCAGAGAGAGGTTTCCACTGAGTCTGTGGATAGGGCCAGAGGCTCTCAGCAGGGCTGGAGGCCTTCCAAGAACCATATGAATGGTTTCTAATTTAATTGACTTCTAATTATAGCTGAGCCTTGGAGGGCTTCCCTGAATAACTGAGAAGGGCTGGGCGTGCCGCACCTTAGTGTCAACCAGGAGCACTCATCAAAAGGCGCAATTAAAACGTTCCCAGGTAAACCCAAGCAGAGAGAAAAGAAAAACAAATAAATAGATGCACAAAGCAGAACCAAAAGTCTGTGGCCTTAGATGTGTGTCATTACGTTACCAATTCTCTGAGAGGGCGAGTGGGGTCTGGGGGAGGGGAGCACAGGGCAGCCTGTGGTTTGGATTCCACTTCTCAGACTGCAGATGCAGGCAGGAGGTGGGCCACTGGGCGCTGGGGGGCCAACTGCTCCCAATCGTGATCCCCTGTTTGTTTGACTTTGGGGATCTCCAATCTCCATCAGTGCCTGGCAATGCTGCTGGGGTATGAGACCAAGGAGCTGACTGAGGTAGGGCTCCAGCCTTGTGCACACCGAGCTCCCATGTTTGTGACAGTGATGGGGAGAGGGAGCACCTGTCTTAGTGTGTTTTGTGCTGCTAGAACAGAATACCATGGACAGGCTGAGAACTGAAGTTTATTTGGGGTTCTGGGGCTGGGAAGTCCAAGAGTGAGTGACTGCATCTGGTGAGAGCTTAGTTTCCATGTCATAACATGGCAGAGGGCATCTCATAGTGAGAGAGTGCAAGCGGGGCCAACTCACTGTTACAACCAGCCCACTCTCGAAATAACAAACCCACTCCCATGATGATGACATTAAGTCATTCATGAGGGCAGAGCCTCATGACCTCATCACCTCCCACCTTTCAAACCTGTTCACTGGGAATTAAGGGATTAAGGTTTTAACACATAAGCTGTGGGGAAAACGTTCAAACCAAAGCAGCATGGAAATGCCTCTTCCCATCTGAGGCAGACAAGGCTGCTGCTTAACGTGGAACTAATCAGTTAATTGGCCAGTGATCCAGTTCAGGGGTCGTGAAGCCAGTAGCCACCCAGCAGGTTCTGTGAACATACTCTTTCGGAGTCCAGCCTCACCTGTTGGTTACCTAGTGCCTGTGGGCATTTCATGATATAAGACTAGTAGGGAGGATGACCAGGTAAGTCTAGAATATCTCAAATCTGGCCCTTTATGGAAAAGGTCTGCCCACTCCTGCCTGAATTGACAGCTTCTCTTCCCCGACCTGCTCTCTCTTTCTCTGCCTTTGGACCTTCCTTCTTCAGTTCCCAGCTAGAATGATGACACAGCTGTAATCACATCAGCTTATGACTACTGAGCTCGGACCCCAGCCAGGCACTACCATGGCTTAATCTTCACCACTACCACTTTGTTGCTCAAAGTGGGGCCCTGGACCAGCAGCATCAGCATCACCTGGGAGCTCATGAGAAATGCAGAATCTTAGCCCCGCCCAGACCTGCTGTCTGGGATCTGCTTTTCAACCAGATCCGCAGGTGGTCTGTGTGCACATTAAAGTTTGAGAAGCGCTGGTCTAGACGATCTCCTAGCAACATCTTGCTGAGGTGGGGAGAGAACGTTTAATGTTTAATTAATGTTTAATTCCTTCTGGGAGCCCAGGAAGAAAGCCTTGGCTGGATCTCTCCCTCTTTAAGTTCTGGCCTGCTTCCAAAGAACAAATGCCGTCATTAGCACCCCTTTTCACACACACACGTACTCTGCACTAGACATTGATTCCCTTAATCTTGTCTGTTAGAGTTCATTCATTTATTCATCATTTATTCAACTAAGAGCTGTGGAGCTGCTACTACGTGGCAATCTTATAGGCCCTAAGGACGGTGCCAGATAGACAGGGTCCTTGCTCTATTGGGCCTTTATCTGTCCAGGGAGCCAGACATGGAAGACATCATAATATAAAAGTTTGGCCCGCTTTCCTAGCCGCCCTCCCCTAGACTCAGTCTCCTCTCTGAGCTGCCCGCCTCTTGGAATGGCCTTCACCCTTGGCGGTGTGGTTTTGACCGTCTACACTTGTCATCATGGCTGCCTCCAGAGCACAGACAGCGCCCAGTGCAGGAAGAAGGTGGCCATCCTCCCTACTAGTCACCACCTTTAGGAGACGCAGAGTCACTGCCTGGGCTGGCAGACGGTCCAACCTCCAAGGCTTCCCATTCTTCCATCCAGCTGGGCCCCCCTTGACTGTGACGGTGCCACCTCTTCCAAAAGGTTCTCCCTGAAAAGTCACCACCTTTAGGAGACGCAGAGTCACTGCCTGGGCTGGCAGACGGTCCAGCCTCCAAGGCTTCCCATTCTTCCATCCAGCTGGGCCCCCCTTGACTGTGACGGTGCCACCTCTTCCAAAAGGTTCTCCCTGAAAGGGCCACACCTCATATCTGTGGGAAGCAGCTGAGACCAGGTGGCTGTGGGAAGCCTTGGCAGGCCTGATGGTTCGGAGTTACCTTTTAAAGTCTGTAGGGTGGATGTCCCTTGTGTCTGTGGCCCCTCTCCGTCCCTCCTGCGTGCTCACCTGGCCTGGCCCAGCAGGGCTCGCCACGCCTGGGTTGACCACATCATGGACAAGGAGGGGAGAGGTTGTGGCCGGCCCACCCAGCTCCATGGGCATAAGCTCTTCCACGGCGGGAGGCAAGGTGCTGGCAGCTGCCTGTGTCTGGGAGGCGGCCACAGAGCTGGCTGCGGCTCCCTGCCCACCCGGCACTACTCTGCTCCCCTGGCCTCCCACGCTCTGCTTCCTACAGGAAGACCCGAGGGGAGGCTGCTGGTGGCCTCCTCCCCACACCCGGCAGGACTGCTTGCTCCTCAGCCTCCCTGAGGGCCCCCACTTCCCATCAACCCAGACAGACCTCCCTGCCCTGCGGGGAGCCCGCAAGGTCATCATCAGAGCAGCTGAAAACACTTCCATTTGATGTGATTTATAGCTCCGAATCTTCCCTGTCTCAGCCGGTAGTGCTAATTAATACTACACTGGGAGGAGAGGGATGCATTCTCTTCCCGCTTCTGCTTTAGTCGGATCTGTTTCACTGGAGCAGGAGGAAGGCGGAGAAGGCAGCCTGGAGTCCCTCCTGCCCCGTGTCTCACTTACTGTCCCGCTAGCCTTGCCAGCCTAAAGTCCTCAGTGATTTCTGACCCATTTCTATTTGGCACTGGACCCCACAAATTAAATAGCCAGTCCTGTTCCCAGCCTCTCTGGCCAGGCAGGGGAGGCCCCCCGGTGCTCTGCCAGGGAACAGACATGCAGAGCACAGGCCAAACGTCTTGTCAAGACCACAGGCGCCATCCTTCCCAAGGCTGGAGCGGAGGGTGACGCTGACACAGAAGTGACTGGCAACAGAGCACACTGGTGGGTCCTGGAGCTTCAAACAGCATCACATGGGGGTTTACAAGCAGCCACTCTTCTTTATCACTGCACTGAAAACCTTTCATCTGCAAACTCCCTGGTGAAGATTTCAGGGCTATGAGGGGCAAACTGACCTTTGGCAGCCTCTCAAAGGCGACGGGCTGTGTCCCTGAATTATCTCAAGCCCTAAGTCTCTCAAGGGTGTTGCCCACCCCAAACATGTGGGTGTGAGTGTGTGCATACACGTGAGTGTTTGTGTATCTGTCTGCGAGCACATATGTGTGAGTAGATGTGTGTGTATATGTGAGGATATGTGTGTATAAGGGTATGTGTATGTGTGTATGCATGAATGGATGCATGTGTCAGTGTAGGTGACTGTATGTGTGTGTGTGAATGTGTATGTGTGTGTGTATGTTTATGTGTGTGTAAGTGTATCTGCATATGAGTATGTGTGAATATGTGTGTGGGTGTCTGTATGTGTATGTTTGTGTGTGTGCATATGTGTATGTTTACATGTGTGAGTATATGTGTATGCGAATGTACATGTGTGTGTATGAGTGTATGCATATGAATGTATGTGTGTGTATCTGTGTATGAGTATATGCATATGAATGTATGTGTGTGAATGTATGTGTGTATGTGTGTGTGTGTGTATGAGTGTATGTATATGAATGTATGTGTGTGTATGTGTGTGTATCTGTGTATGAGTGTATGCATATGAATGTATGTGTGTGAATGTATGTGTGTGTGTGTGTATGAGTGTATGTATATGAATGTATGTGTGTGAATGTATGTGTGTGTGTATGTGGCAAACCCAGACAGGCCCCATGCATAGGAGACCTGCCTGGAGAGGCACGGATGAGGGCAAACCAAGTGGCCCTGAGCCCTGGGCGGGGCCTTCCCAAAAGACGTGGACAGAGAGGTTGGTTTGAGTTGAAGGTCTAAAATCCAAGTTCTCAAGTTTCCTTTGTTAATTTGAATTGAGATAATACTCAGAAAATCGATATTCTTGCACACATAGAATAATAAATATAATGCACGAAACACTTATTCACTTCTAGATTTTCTTTTGAAGGATCACTACTAATACAAATAAGCATGTCCAATTCTTTAGAACTCTCTGTGGATCACTGACTCTTCAGCAGAACCCACAGAGGCAGTAAGAGCATGGAAAAATCAGTATTTTGGACATATCTGTTCACATCTCATCTTTCTAGTTGACTCAACTTATTCCGTTAGTCTTTATTTTCCCACATACAAACCAGTGACAATGATGATAATTTCTAAAGTGCAGTAAACAGTCATGGCCTAAAAACACTTCTGAACACCGACATGGTTACTGTTGCTTGTCAGACTAGGCTAGGGCTTCTCGGAATGCTAATTATGTTATGAAGCAGGTGCATGTGTGCATTTGTACACAGACAGGACTGGGGTTGACGTCCCAAAGAGCAAGAAGCTCTCTCCAGCATTTCCTGCAGCTTGTGGTGCTTGGGTGCTCTGCACTCTTGGAGAATTGCTCACGAAAATAATGTGGCTTGCAAATATCCATGCAGAAGTTCAGAGGGAGAGCAATTATCCTCATTCCAATGTCCCGCTGTAAAGATATGTGTTCACAATTTCATTTCTGTTTCATTGAATGCCTCAGAGCTGAAAGGATCTTGTGGAACTAACAAGCTTGGAAAAGTTTTGGAAAAAAAAAAAAATCCCTACTTTTTACCTTATCAAAATTGACTGAAAGCATTTTCAGGGTGAAATCAGGAAAGTTATCATAACTAATGCATTGCTTTAAATTACAAAATGCAAGTTTTTCTAGGACTCTTTTTTTTCCAGACAGAGTCTCACTCTGTCGCGCAGGCTGGAGTGCAGTGGTATAATCTAGGCTCACTGCAACCTCCACCTCCCGGGTTCAAGCAATTCTCTTGCCTCAGCCTCCCGAGTAGCTGGGACTATAGGCGCCTGCCACCACACCCGGCTAATTTTTGTAATTTTAGTACTGATGGGGTTTTACCATGTTGGCCAGGCTGGTCTCGAACTCCTGACCTCGTGATCTGCCCAGCTCAGCCTCCCAAAGTGCTGGGATTACAGGTGTGAGCCACCGTGCCTGGCCACTGTAGGACTCATATAAGCATATTAACGTGAAGTTTTGTTGAAACATGATAGGAGCCACTCTCTAGCACTTTAATACACATGCCGCTCATCCTTCCTTTTTTTTTTTTTTTTTTTT
>NW_012119066.1:764176-767273 GCF_000951035.1 Colobus angolensis palliatus | reverse complement strand
AATCGTATTCCACTGCATTCGAAAACCACCATGTTTCTCCATTCGCCCATTCCATTTGTTTTTGCTAAGACTACATTTGCAAAATGATTTTCGGTTGTTTTCTGGACCTGGGAGTCCTGACCTTGCTTTTGATGTCAGTGACTCAAACATGAGGCAGGTTCCCAAAGGGGCTGCCCCTGGTTTTTGTCTGAATCTGCTCTGGCCAGAGGAGAGTCCTTGTAGCTCACAACCTTCCTCCCAGTCACCAGGGCAAGGTGGAGGCACTGAGCTTCCCCTGAGCTGTTCCCTTTGAGGGGCTTCCTGGCAACCCTGCCTGGCCAGCTGGCAGCTGCCATGGGTAAGTTACACTCAGCTCTGAGGGTCCCCTGCACCAGCTGTGGGCATGGCCAATAGGGAAGGGTTGAAGGAGAAGGAAAACGATCTCCTTGGCCCAGACCAACCCAGGGACTAGTTCTCAAAAAGTCACTTCCAAAAGATGGTGTGAGTGCCCTACAACAACCTGACTGCCATTGTAAATAATCCCCCTCAATCCAAGCCTTCTCTCCTAGGGTGTGTGTTATGCTCGCACACAGAATTGGCTCAGAGAAGTACAGAGCCCACGTGTGAGGCCCTCACTGCCCCAGGGCACTTCTGCCCTGGTCCCGGCAACCTCTTTCCAGCCTCAGTGAACGTGTATGCCCAAGGAGGCCGGTGCCCGACAGCAGGTGGGAGCTAATCAGGTCACAGCCGACAAAGCTCTGTTGCACAGAGAGGCCCGTCCACACCACGGTTCCCTGCTGGCTGGGGAAGGCAGCTGCCTTTCAGGTGCTCCTTGTGTGATGGAAACTGCACAGGTGCCTAAGAGAAAGTTTGTTGGGCTTCTTCTGGAACCTGTGTTTGGGAGTGGAGCTGCAGGTGTGTGTGCTGGGGGCAGAGGCCCCATCTCTCAACCTGCTGAGGGTATTTGTGAAGGGCCAATCCAGCACCAGGTTTGTCATTAAACCTCCCCAGCATTGCAAAGGAGGCACTCACTACTCCCCTCTTAACATGTGGAGTCAGTGGCGGCTCAGAGAGGGTGAGCGACTTGCTAAGGTCACACAGACAGAGGTGGGAGAGCCGAGGCACAATGCCATATCGACCTTCGACACTTCTTTTTTTTTTTTTTTTTTTTTTTGAGACGGAGTCTTGCTCTGTCACTCAGGCTAGAGTGCAGTGGCATAATCTCAGGTCACTGCAACCTCCTCAACCTCCGCCTCCCAGGTTCAAGCGATTCTCCTACTACGGAGGAGGTTCAGCCTCCGTAGTAGCTGGGACTACAGGCGTGTGCCACCACACCTGGCTAATTTTCGTATTTTTAATAGAGATGGGGTTTCACCGTGTTGGCCAGGCTGTTCTTGAACTCCTGATTTCAAGTGTCTAGTGCAGAGTGTGTGTGTGTGAAAATGGGTGCTAATGACAGATGACCAGGTGGGGAGGTCAGGAGGACTGTCCCCAGTCCCAGGAAGATGGCTAGGAGTTAGCCAGGAATCACAACGGAAAAGTAGAGAGAAAGAGGGAACAGCATGGGTGATGGCTGGGAGGAGGAGAACATGTCCCGTTAGGAAATGCAGTCACAGTGTATCCCTTCTAAGGCCATTGCTATACCCGATTCTCTCAGCAATAGATGAATGAGTTATTTGCTGAACTGTGTACTGATAAAACCAAGAACTCTTTCTTGCTTTCTGCCAATGGGCTACTGTGCTGGGTCCTCCCTCAGCTCTTGTCTTCATTTCTTTGCTCTCATCAGCTCAGAGATATTTGGAAAGCAATATTTTCAGTCCGCCCTGCCTCCCCCAGACCCAGCAGTTCCTTTTGGATCTGGACTCCACTAGAGAATAGAAAGTTGGCACCTTAAAATAATTGTGGTGTGATGGAGACAAGGCCTCCTGCATGAACGTGTCCCAGTGACACTGATTCTGCTTCACAACAAAAGCAAAACAAGAACGTAATCCTTAATCACTGAAAGATATGCTGCTAGAATCCCAAGCTATGTCAGCCAGACAGAAGACATCAATTTGACAGAGATGATAGCCTCTAAGTTAAGGAAGTTGAAGAAGATGAACCATCTATTGGCACCGGGATCAATAGAGTCTAAAATAGTACAGAGCTGCTGCAGGCAACAACATGAAGAGGCAGTAACGATGACTGCCATTGTTACCTGTCCCGAGGGCCTGCAGAGGGCTTGCTGCTCCTCTCAGGCTGGCTATCGTAGGTAACTCAGAAGGCGCCCACATGGGTGGTGGAGGCTGAGCCTCCCAGGATGGCTCGGATGGTCTGAAGGGGAAGATGGAGGGAGGGAGGACATATGTGGGCTGGCAAAGTACGTGTGGCTCCTCCATGGCCGAGCCTGCCCACGTGCCCCCTACTCTGCAGCCCCTGCCTCCCACTCCCCACTTCAGCTGCCCCTTTGAAGCTACTATGAGCCCAGGGAGTAGTGGGAATCTCAGCGCATGGCCTGTGCACTCTGGGTTCCCCTGGGCCACGCCTGAGTCCCAGATGGGGCGGAGGTGAGGGCAGCCAGGCTCTCTGATCCTCCTCTGTATCAAGCATCCAGTGCCACGTCACACAATGTGAATGTGGAGTCATGTGCAGAATAACAAAGAAACAGCTTCTGAGCAAAGACTAAGCACAATTACAACATGTCACACCACGCGATGACATGGGGCTGAACGGGGCAGGCTTCCAGTGGCAACAACAGTGCAGAATGATGAGAGTGGCGTTCTCAGAGTCTGCACGTCCCGTCAGAACCTACAAGTTGATGTCCTGATGAGTGGCACAGATTTTTGTATTCTTACTGCTGATAGTTTTAAAAATAATCAGGTGTTTTGAGTTGTAATTAACTTGCAATAAGCTTTACATATTTCCAGTTACAGCTGGGAGACTTTAATAACGTGTATACACCCCATGTGGCTTGATACAGAGCCCATCTCTTCCAGAGTGTATCTTGTGCCCTTGACCATCAACCTGCCCCACCCTGGGCTGTCACCGGTCGTCACTATACATTTAAGCTGATTTTGCCTGTTCTAGATCTTCATGTACATGGAATTGGGCAGCTGGCTTCTTTCACTGAATGTAATAC
>NW_012119066.1:754623-762736 GCF_000951035.1 Colobus angolensis palliatus | reverse complement strand
TTGTATTTTTTTTAGTAGAGACGGGGTTTCACTGTGTTAGCCAGGATGGTCTCGATCTCCTGACCTCATGATCCGCCCGTCTCGGCCTCCCACAGTGCTGGGATTACAGTCTTGAGCCACCGCGCCCAGCCGACTTTCGACACTTCTACACAGCTTTGGGAACAGAGGTCTGGGAGCCAAGAGAAAGGCTGGCGATGGCTGGGGCTGAGAGGAGGAAGGGCTCCAAGTGAGTCCAGGGGCCCGGGCTTGGAGCAATGGACTTGGTTTCATCCTACCCTGTGGACCTGTGGCAGTTAGAAGATTCTCGGCGAGGCCAGGTGAACCATGATGAACCGTGCGGACGGCAGGGGCCAGCATCCCCGTCTCCCTCCCGTTCTAGAAGACATAAATGGTGTCTTCATTTTGTGAGTCTGCACTGAGTGAGGCCACGAGGCGGGCAATTCCGCCACCTGCTTCCCACGCCAGAGGCCTTTGAAGATGTCAGAAGCCCTGCAGTTCCAGCGCGTTCCTGTTTCCACCTCTCCTTTCACCATGAAGCCAGCTTAGCTCCCAAGCACAACCCTGGCCGTCTGGACTCTCAGGAAGGTTCATGCCCTGAGAACTTCAGGAGGAGGTGTGCTAAAAAAACTCAACAGCAGCAACAAAAACATTTTCAGGCTCCCAGTCTTTTGAGTGGGTAGGATTTGTGTTTGTTTGTTTGTTTTGAACTATTTAATAGATGGATTTTCTCCCTGCTCGTAATCCTGGGATTAGACCATACCTTCCCAGCCCCTTCACTGACATGGAGGTAACCCGGCACAGATGGCGTTTCACCAGGCAGGTGACCCGGATGGTGCAGGGCTATAAATAACCATTAAATGTCCCTTTCAGAGTGGGCTTTTTTTTTCCCTCCCTTACATTCGAGTCCCAGCATGAAGCAAGTAACTCATAAATTTGGATCCTTCCTGTCAAACTCAGGGTCTTGTTTTACCGGTTTGAAAGAGAATTCGTTTTTTCGTCATTGTCTTTAGAAGTACAGTAACGGGAAGGCCTTGAGAAGGGCACGCTTAGCAAAGGCACCTCCAGGTTTAGCCAGAGCACCTGAGACAGATCTGCTCCAACTCCAATGGGCTCTGCTACACCCTGGGAGAAATGCAGGGGAGCTTTCTATCCCTCAGAGCTTGGGGATCACAGTAAAACCTTTCATTTCTGGCTCACTTCATTCTTTATACAGTTTAAATTTATGTATTAATGGGACACAGATTAAACTGCAATCCTACCGTATTCTTCTCTCTACCCTGTGCCTTTTTTTCCAAGGTGAAAGAGCTGATGTCACTACTGAAGTCCTGGACAAACTTTTTGAAAAAGAGATTGCTGGGGCAGGTGGTGACTAGTCCGAATGATCCAGAACCAGTGTGACACGGGGCAGTCACCACGGGCTTGGGAGGACTCACTTCCGAGCACAACAAAATGTCCAGAGTGAAGACTCCGTGTATTTTCCATGGCCTGGTGTGTTGAGAAACAGCAGCCATCCTTTCTGGGCTCTTTCTTGGTGGCTGGTGTCTGCTCTCCAGTTTGGGGGAGATGAATCCATGGGGCTGAGCACACCTCCTTTCTCCAGGCTACTCTGTGATGTTCCGCAGCATACCCCAGGCTGGGGCAGAGGGCTGGATGCCAGCCCAGGGCTGAGCAGAGACTAGAATTGCTCTGAGCCTGTGACCTTGCATGCCATTTCCACCCACCTCAGTTACCTTGCTTCCAAAACAGGGAGACGGGTTTTCCTGCTCACTCATTTCTCAGAGGGTAAACTGAGGTGAATGCATGTGGAAGTGTTTTGAATGTAAAAGGCTTGATGTAGGCTGTGGTTTCTCAGGAATGTACACATGCAATTGCTATCCAGCCACGTAGGAGCAAACACTCTGTTCTTGCTCTGTTCAGCAGGAATGGTATACTCTGCTAATATACCCAGACCTCTTTCCCAAAGCTGTGTAGAAGTGTCGAAAGTCAAGTAGATATGGCATTGTGCCTCAGGTCTCCCACCTCTGCCTGTGTGACCTTAGCAAGTCGCTCACCCTCTCTGAGCCGCCATTGACTCCATGTGTTAAGTGGGGAGTAGTGAGTGCCTCCCTTGCAATGCTGGGGAGGTTTAATGACAAGTCTGGCGCTGAATCGGCCCTTCACAAATACGCTGATAATTTAATATAGCCTGACTATGGCTGTGGCAACGATGGCCATGGCCATGGAACCAATGTTGTTGCCTCTAACCTCATGGGGCTGTTAATCTGGCTGTGGGCAAAGCAGGCTCTCCTGGATTGATAATGGGCTCCTTCACAAGCAGACCTGGCCCCCATTCCTGCCCTCAGCAGAACTTACTAAGCCCTGCTGGGCTAAGTGCCAGGGTGGGGGATAGGGTGGGCACAGGCAGCAAAACCAGGAGAGGCCCTGGGCCCCGGTGTCTTTGCCTGGGAGGGAGAGGCTGCAGGGCCCCCACGGTGCAGAGGAGGGAGCTGCCACACAGAGCCGGTCTCAGACCTTCCTGAGGTCACAGAGTCAAGGGAGAGGGCTGAGCCAGAGAGCTGACGGCAGAGACCAAGCTTCTAATCCCAGGCCAGGAGCTGTGGTCCCTGCCACCTGCAGGTTCCAGAGGAATTGATGCTGGGGAGGTTCTTTGAGCCCTTTGACATGAGCAGAAGGCCTCGGGTGTCCCTGCTTGGATGTTTGCCATGGTGCAAAGGGCAAGGTTTCCACGATCACCATATTATTTATACCAGTCTGGTGATTTGAAAAAGTTGCCCCCTGCTGTCTGGCTTGCATTGTACGGTCTGGTGCTTTCTGCCCTTGAATGTGCAAAGGAGTTGTGACTATGCATATGGGCGCTGCCTGTCCGTGAGACAGCTCAGGAAGCTCGATCCTGTGTGGGGAGCAACAGCTATAAGGCACTCAGCCAAGCCCAGCTTGGGTGGGGGCAAGCTCCCCGTCCTGGGGCACTGTATATTCCAGGGGCCAATGGGATGCTATGCCACTAAGTCCAAGCATGTAATCTTTAAAGACATCTTTTATTAGGTGTTTCATTATGCATTTCACTACTCCAGCAGTTCCAAGGCCATTTACTTATTTATCCCCATGCCAAGAGCCCCCAAGCAATGCCAAGGCATTTGGAACTAGAGTATGCTGGTACCAAAATAAAATTAAAACCTATTTTAAAGCCTTGAGACTTATTAATTTATTAAATTACTAAAAGGGACAATGTCTCTGGGTCTTAACAGGAGCCAACAGAGGACTGGACAGGATGGATAAGCTGGGCTTGTTGGCACTGCCTGCATTTTAAATGCCAGCCACCAAGAATGCCAGGAAAAAGGACTGGAAATGAACGGAAAATAAAAATGCAGCTAACTTCCTAAAAATTTGAGATCTATTTATTTCTAAATGCCATGGATCCCAAATGGTCAACAAAGTATGGCATATGCACACAATGGAATATTACTCAGCCTTAAAAAGGAAAGACTTTCTGACACATGCTACAGTACGCATGAACCTTGAGGACCTTTTGCTAAGTAAGATAAGCCAGTCATGAAAGGACAAATATCATGTGATCCCACTTGTATGAGGTTCCCAGAGTAGTCAGATTCACAGAGACGGAAAGTAGAATGTGGGTTTCCAGGGGCACATGTTACTTTATCATGAAGATGCCTATTCTATCCTATGCTTCCATCTGACTCTTCCTCAAAGTAAAAGACAGTTCAAGCAAACTAATGACTCGATTGCATTTTCTCACTCCATTCTCTGCAGTAGTACTGGCAGCATTAGTCCTCAGACATGAAGGAATCTGACATCTGGGAGGGCTGCCAAGTTTCTGGTGACTCCGAGGACACACCAGCCCCTGCTCCTGGCAGTCCTCCACACCCTGTGAGATGTGCTCAGAGTGTGTCCCAGCAGCTGTGAGGAGCTGTCAGGTACAAAATGCACCAGGGCAAGACTGGGTATCCTCAGCCTCCCCTGACTTTATCACAGGCTCTTCAGATACACCCCTAACTCATGTCAGTACCTACAGGTGACAGTGACGGGAGTAGCACCTGGGACAATACATACCTGAGTGTGTTCAACATCGCCCTGTGCCTGCACACCATGGGACTTGGTAAGGACTTGCAGAGCTGAATTATGCACAAAGACAACCCCTTGGGAACTGGTGTCAGGAATATTGGCAGCACCAAACAATTCTTAAAAAGTTGGCTCTCTGGCCAAACATATATTTTACATACTAAAAAGTGGAGTTGTATTAGTCCATTCTCCCATTCTCACACTGCTACAAAGACTGGGTAATCTATAAATAAAGAAGATTTAATTGGCAAACAGTTCCACACGACTGGCAGGCCTCAGGAAACTTACAATCATAGCATAGGGCAAAGGGGAAGAAAAACACATCTTACATGGTGGCGAGAGAGAGAGTGAAGAGGGAAGTGCCAGATACATATCAAACAACTAGATCTCATAAGAACTCACTCACTATCATGCGAACATCATGGGGAAACTGCCATGATCCAGTCACCTCACACCAGGTTTCTCCCTCAACATGTGGGAATTATAATTTGAGATGAGATTTGGGTGGGGACACAGAGCCAAACCTTATCATTCCACCCCTGGTCCATCCCAAATCTCGTTTTTTTTTTCACATTTCAAAATCAATCATGCCTTCCCAACAGTTTCCCCATGTCCCAAAGTCTTAACATTCCCAAAGTCTTCCCCAACATTCCCAAAGTCTTAACTGACTCCAGCATTAACCCAAAAGTCCAAAGTCTCGTCTGAGACAAGGCAAATCCCTTCTGCCTATAAGCCTGTGAAATCAAAAGTAAGTTAGTTACTTCCAAGATACTATGGAGGTACAGCCATTGAGTCTCCATTCCAAATGGGAAAAATTGGCCAAAACAAAGGGGCCATAGGCCCCATGAAAAAGTCTGAAACCTGGCTGGGCAGTCATTAAATCTTAAAGCTCCAAAATCTTCCTTGACTCCATGTCTCACATACAGGGCATGCTGATGCAAGGGGTGGACTCCCATGGCCTTGGACAGCTCTGCCTCTGTGGCTCTGCAGGGTACAGCTCCTGTAGCTGCTTTCATGGGCTGGCATTAAGTGCCTGTGGATTTTCAAGCTGTCAGTTGATCTACCATCCTTGAGTCTGGAAAATGGTAGTGCTCTTCTCACAGCTCCACTAGGTAGTGCCGCAGTGAGGACTCTGTGTGGGGGCTCCAACCCCACACTTACTTTCTGCATTGCCCTAGTAGAGGTTCTCCATGAGGGCTTCATCCCTGCAGCAGACTTCTGCCTGGACATCCAGGCATTTTCATACATACTCTGAAATCTAGGTGGAGGCTCTCAAAGCTCAACTCCTGTCTTCTGCACCCCTGCAGTCCCAACACCAAGTGGAAGTTGCCAAGGCTTGGGGCTTGCACCCTCTGAAGCAATGGCCTGAGCTGTACCTTGGCCCCTTTTAGCTGCAGCTGGAGCTGGAGTGGCTGGGAATGCAGGACACCAAGTCCTGGGGCTGCACAGGGCCCATGAAACCATTTTTCCCTTCTAGGCCTCTGGATCTATGGTGGGAGGGGCTGGTGTGAAGATCTCTGACATGCCCTGGAGACATTTCCTCCATTGTCTTGACTATTAACATTCAGCTCCTTGTTACCTATGCAAATTTCTGCAGCCAGCTTGAATTCCTCCCCAGAAAATGGGTTTTTCTTTTCTACCATATGGTTAGGCTGCAAATTTTCCAAACCTTTATGCTCTGCTTCCTTTTTAAACATAAGTTCCAATTTCAAACCATCTTTTTGTGAATGCACATGACTGAATGCTTTCAGAAAAAGCCAGGTCGCATCTTGAATGCTTTGCTGTAGAAATTTCTTCTGCCAGATGCCTTAACTCATCACTCTCAATTTCAAAGTTCCACAGATCTCTAGAGCAGGGACAAAATGCCACCAGTGTCTTTGCTAAAGCATAGCAAGAGTGACCTTTGTTTCAGTTCCCAATAAGTCCCTCATCTCCATCTGAGACCACCTAAACCTGGACTTCATTGTCTATATCACTATTGGCATTTTGGTCAAAATCATTCAATAAGTCTGTAGGAAGTTCCAAACGTTCCCATATTTTCCTGTCTTTTGAGCTTTTCAAACTGTTTCAAACTCTGTTATTCAGTTCCAAAGTTGCTTCCACATTTTCAGGTTGTCTTTATAGCAGTACCCCACTCTGCCAGTACCAATTCTCTGTATTAGTTCGTTCTCACACTGCTATAACGATACTACCTGAGACTGGGTAATTTATAAAGAAAGGAGATTTAATTGACTCACAGTTCGGAATGGCTGGGAGGCCTCAAGAAACTCAGAATCATGGCAGAAGGCAAAGAGGAAGCAAGGCACGTATTACATGGTGGCAGGAGAGAGAGAGAGTGTGAAGTGGGGAGCACCAGACACTTACCAAACAACCAAATATGAGACCTAACTCAATATATCATGAGACCAGCATGGGGAAAACCACTCTCACTATCATGAGAACAGCATGGGGAAAACTGCTCCCATGATCCAACCATCTCCCACTAGGTCTCTCCCTGGACATGTGGGGATTACAGCTTGAGATGAGATTTGGCTGGAGAAACAGAGACAAATCATCATATACTAAAAAGTAGAGTTGGCCGGGCATGGTGGCTCATGCCTATAATCCCAGCACTTTGGGATTCTGAGGCAGGATGATCACTTGAGGCCAGGAGTTCAAGACCAGTCTGGACAAGATAGTGAGACCCCCATCACTAAAAAACTAAAAAAATTAGTTAAAAACACATATGTTTTTAGACAAAGTCTCACTCTGTCACCCAGGCTGGAGTGCAGTGGTATAATCATGGCTTCACTGCAGTCTCGACCTCCAGAGCTCAAGTGATTCTCTCACCTCAGCCTCCTGAGTAGTTGAATCTACAGGCTTGCAACGCCATGTCTGGTTAATTTTTTTGTAGTTTTTTGTAGAGATGGGGTTTCCCCATGTTGCCCATGCTGGGGTTGTACCCCTGGGCTCAAGTGTTCCACCGGCCTTGCCCTCCCAAAGTGCTAGGATTAGAGGTGTGAGCCACCAAGCCTGGCTAACATTGGCTATTTTTAATAAAAGCAAAAATACAAGTATTAATTATTCTAAAGAGAAAAACAATGCATTAATATTCACATGTATGATATCTGATCATTTTGCTTTTCAGTTAGTGGGAAGATACAGCTTGGGCATCTTGTGCTGACGAACAGCTGTGTTTGGCCTGAGCCTGCAGTTGGCTCTGAATGATGTTGCCTACTGCATCCCACAACTCTATGGGGACATCCACTTCCTGCTGCCATCAAGTCTTAGAAAACACCCTCCAAACCAGTGCACATCTTGCAATTAATTGCATCATAAAATCTTTTTTTTTCCTAAAAATGTGATGAGATTTCTCCCTCTTGCTCATAAAACATAATCATCTGAGGTGGGAGAATTGGTTTGGGGCTGCAGGAACTAATCACCCAACCAGAGAGGCCACTGAACCCCAGTCCTGTGTGCCATATGGAACATGCATGTCCTTATTTCTTCTCAAACTCCAAAGAGAAAGAGTGACTCAGTTATGATGATGATGTATGTAGCCAGTGATTTATCATGGGCTAGGTCTTCATGGTGCCTTAGAAGCAGATGTGACTGGAAAATAACCTCCGAGTAATATGTCCCTTCCAAATCAAAGATTCTATGATCTCATGGAGGCCAATGCCCTCATTTCCTGAGGTTTTTGAAGTAACAAATGTATTTGGGAGTAGGGGGAACTGTGGAGATTGGGTGAAACAAACTGGACAAATCAATTGTCAGACGGTTTATTCATTGAGTGTGGCCTGGATATGGTGCCATGGGGAGGGGCACTTATGACCCCAGGAGGGGCCTGCTGGCTGAAGAGTGAATGCAGCACACAAAGGGACATATTCAGCCCTACAAGGCAGAACAGATGACAGCCATCTAAGATGTCATGTCTTTTTCCTCTTTCTTTCCCTTCCTCCCTTCCTCTCTTTTCCTTCCTTCCTTCCTTCCTTCCTTCCTTCCTTCCTTCCTTCCTTCCTTCCTTCCCTCCTTCCTTCCTTCCCTCCTTCCTTCC
>NW_012119066.1:700005-754327 GCF_000951035.1 Colobus angolensis palliatus | reverse complement strand
TCTTCCTTTCTTCTTTCTCTCTCTCTCTCTCTCTTTCTTTCTTTTTCTCTCTTCTTTTTTTTGACAGGGGGTTCTCAATCAAGCATAGCTCACTGCAGCTTCAAACTTTTGGGCTCGAATGATCCTCGCGCCTCAGCCTAGAGAGTAGCTGGGACTACAGGTGCATGCCACTGCCTCTAGCTAATTTAGATGTGATGTCTTTATGTAGAGCATGTTGTATCTCTGTTTACAGGGCTGATGGTGTTTAACAGCACTTGAGCCAGCCAGGGCCAGATCAACCAGGGAAGCACAAGAGATTGTTTATTCGTTCATATTCTGACATGATGTGGCTGAAAGCTGGACAGTGTGTGACTTGATTGTGAACACCACAAGGCTCCAAGTCTGCATTCTGGATGTAACACACAGCCATGTGCTATCCCCTCTGCTCTGCTGGAGCTGCCCTCAGCCTTCTCCACATCCCTGCCCTTGCTCCCTTCATGAGTCCAGTTCTCCAGGAATCAGACCTTGGGTTGGAGATGTAAGTGCAAGATATTTATCAGAAAGCTTTGGAATCAACACTGTTGGCACAAGGGGCAATACATTCTCAGCACAAGGATGGCCCTATAGAGCTGTCCTGAACTGGAGCAAGGGGCCCAGGCCTTCACACATCCATATTAACCAGGTCCTCAGGAAGGGGTGTGACCTTGCATGAGGCAGGCTTCTTCACCCAAGGGCAGTTGCCAGGTGGGGGACTCAGCTACAGCCTTTGTCTGTTGTCCATTGTCCAGCATCTGGGAGCACTGATGCTTCCGTATTGAAGGGGCCGCTTGTGAGCCAGGCCTCTCATAATCCAGTTATTTCTTGCACTTGCTTGCCAGGCTGATAACTACCTGCCCTGGGGGTTTCTCAGCATCCTGAGAGGATTCTATGTAACTTGAAGCCTTTTTTCAGAAACCCATCTTTCTCCTTCTCCTGGTTATATGAGCTCAGTTCCCCCTGTAGCAGCTGTGTCTTGGAGGGTCTTAATATCAGTCTTCTGCATTTGTCCTGCCTTGTAATTCCAAGGACCACACTACTGTACAGGTACTGAAGAAACTCTGAACTTAGCAAATGGTCACAAAGAAATGAACCATCAATTATTTCTGTTAGCTGGGCAGCATTGTGTCCAAGGTCATACGGGAATTCGACCAGAAAGGCCAGGATGTCTTATGTGATTATTGTACTAGCAGGTAGTGAACCCCAGGGAAATTGAAATGAATTAAATATAAAGCACAACTTGATGGGAGGGGCTTATTCTTGTCAAAAGTTAAATGTGTGTTTAAATTTATTGTTCCAAATCCTATATGCAATCCTGTATAGATATTGGCACAGGTATAAAGGTGATATGGTTTACAGGGAAGGGCACTGGATCAGGATTGGGCCTTGGGTAAGACACTTCACTAAAGCCTGCAATTTCTTTAACTATAAAATGAGGGTCTTATACTAGATCATTCTAAAGGTTCTTCCATTTCTGCTAGTCCATGAGGTTCTCTTAGATCTATGATAAGGCACTTCACTAAAGCCTGCAATTTCTTTAACTATAAAATGAGGGTCTTATACTAGATCATTCTGAAGGTTCTTCCATTTCTGCTAGTCCATGAGGTTCTCTTAGATCTATGATATGCAGTGAAAGCTCTTGGCAACACTGTATCAGAACCAATGCCTGTGTTATGGACTATCTTCTCAAATCACAGTTATATTCCAATTAATTCGGCAGACATTATGATCTTCACAAGGTCTCTTGACGTACCGAATGGTGTGCAATGATGAGTAAGACATAGACTTGCCCTTGACACTCTTACAGTCTAATAAGAGGGCTTAGATCCTAGACAAAGGACCATGCAGGCAGGACCAAGAATATTTTCACAAAGAAGCAAAAGCATGGTTTTTTTCTTCTCTTGTTACTGCTTTGTTTTTTCATCTGTTTGTTTGATGGAAGGTCAAAAGGGAGAAATCACATTGCTAGTTAGTCACATTGAAGAAAGTTTCATTGGTGAAATGGTGGCATTTGGTATCATCGCAAGGACCTGAAAGAGGGGAGAGAATTTCAGGTATGAGCACCATGCGTGGAAGGGCCAAGGTAGGGAGGTGCAGGTCCTGGGGCAGCTCGTTTATTGATTTGGTTGAAACAATGGGTTAATGTGAAGGGGATTGGGAGATTGGGTAGAAGGTAGTTTGGTGACTAATTACAAAATACCTTAAATATCAGGATTTTGTTTCCTTTAAGTACACAAGATAGGAGAGGGGGATTTCTGAATAATGAGGACATGATGAAATTTTTTAAATACTCTGTTATGCAGATTAGGAAGGTTCAATTGATCTGACTTTAATTCACTGTTTCTCTCTTCTACAGCCTCCAATACACTGTTAAGCCCTTCTGGTGAATTTTTCATTTCAGATATACTTTTCACTTCTAGGATTTCCTTTTTAAAAAATACTCTCACTTGCTCTGCTGAGATTCTCCATCTATTCACTGATTAAATCCAACTTTTTCTTTAAGTCCTTGAACATATTAATATGAGTTGTTCTAAAGTCTTAGTTAATTCCAACATCTGGATTATCATGGGCTCTGTTTCTATTGAATTCATTATTTTTGGATTATGGGTCACATTTTCCTACTTCTTCATATGTGTGGTAATGTTTTATCATATGCCAGACATCGTAATGATATGTGGAATCTACTTTAAATAGCACTGAGTTTTACTCTGGGCAAGCATCAAATTACTGGAAGATCCTCCTGAACCTGTCAGGCTTGACTTTTTTCTTTATTAGGGTTGGTCTATTTATGGTTTTGCTTTTAGTTCCAAGGCATTATCCTTATTCCTGAGGTATAGACTTTCTGAGGTCTTTTTTTTTTTATTTTTGTGTGTATGTAGTAGGTGTATATATTTATGGGGTATGTGAGATATTTTGATATAGGCATGCGATGCATAATAACCACACCATGAAAAGTGGGGTATCCATCCCCTCAAGCATTCATCCTTTGTGTTACAAATAATTCATCTGTGCTCTTGGAGTCTCTACTGAATGCTCAAAGTGGTGGCTGAGCTTTCTGCATTCTGGCTAAGCTGATGCTTCAGAATTGCCTATCCCTGTGAGACATCTGAGGTCTCTGCTCAGCCCTTAGCCCACAACAGCTGCTCTCTGTTGTCTGCTAGCTGGTGCCAAGTCTTGGCCAAGACCCACAGGTAAACTTCATGCTGATTTCCGGAACTTTTTTCTGTGCAGCACTCTCTTCTCTGGTATCCTCTTCCACAAATTCTAGATACTTTATCTCTGAACTCTGCCTCTTCATTTCATTAAGACATCCTTCCTGCTTGGTCTCACGGCAGTCTAAAAATTCCTTCTGGCTAGGAAGCCAGAGTGAATGGGTATATTTTACTTTTCTTAAGGATCACGGTCCAGTGCTGTTTGTTGTCCAATGCCTGATGACAGTTGCAGTTACCTCCCATACTTGTCCAGTTATAGAGTTGTTTTTGGTGGACCAGGACACAACCAGATGATTTTCTAGGAAGACTAATTTGGTGGTGTCATTGTCTGATGAATGTGACTGATGAGACACTTGCAGCTATGTGAACAAGGACCCAAGGTAGGCTGGTGGCGACAGAAACAAAAAGGAAGCACCAGAAAACTGGCAGGAGGAGAGGCCAGTTAGGCAGGAGAAAATGGTTCTGAGGCTTTGAGCCTTTCCTCTGCTCTTTAACACCATTTGTGTGCCCAAGAGTCAAATGAAGTTGAACCAGACTGGTAAGAAGGATTAAGAATATGGATATCCTTTGAAATAATGTTTTTCTACATATTATGAGTGAGACACTAAAGATTATCAAGATCTTAAAACTTCTTAGGTTGCTCCTGAAAAGCATGATAAGTCTTCTAGGGTCAGACAAAGAGAATTAAAGGCGTCCCTCTCTTTGTATAAGACTATCCCCTCTACGATCTCTTGCTATAGTCTCTCAGTGAAGAAAAGTGACACACCTTATCCACCACCTTCTTATAAAATCCTGTAGTTATAGCAACCTAGATAACATAGATGGCATTTCCACGCTGTGTCCTAGATCATTTTCTCTTTAGAATGGAAGATCCTGTTCCAGAGACCAGCAGCGGATGGTGGTGTGTGGGCAGATGGCTATACATCAAGACCTATACCCCAAGATACATGGGCTGCCATTTTCCCATCTTAATGTATATGTTTACCATTTGAATAGCTCATTACTTAAAGGAA
Organism: Colobus angolensis palliatus; assembly: GCF_000951035.1. NCBI lineage: Eukaryota > Metazoa > Chordata > Mammalia > Primates > Cercopithecidae > Colobus > Colobus angolensis. The sequence goes on along the minus strand of NW_012119066.1, from coordinate 750,087 downwards.
TTTCACAGACATTCTGCAACTGACCTGCCCTCTCTCGCCCTGCTAACTTTGGACAGGTGTGGTGGTCTCTATCCCATTATGTGGCCACCAGTCCTGAAACTATCCTTGGAAAAGGCTCCCCACCCACTCTCCTTGGCAAAATTGTGAGCCACATGCTTTGCTCTTTTCATCTTAGTCAACGCTCATCGCACCCAGCCCTGTGCCTGGTATATATGGTCCTTGAATTCTATGTCTCTGTGTCTCTGTCTGTTTTCCTCTGTCCCACTCCCTCAGTAACCTTTATTCAAGCATCTGTCACTGGAAAGATAATCTTTTTTTTTTTTTTTTTGAGACAGAGTCTTGCTCTATTGTCCAGGCTGGAGTGCAGTGGCGCAATCTCAGCTCACTGCAACCTCCTCCTCCCAGGTTCAAGCGATTCTCCTGTCTCAGCCTCTTGAGTAACTGGTATTACAGGCGCCCGCCACCATGGCTGGTTAATTTCGGTATATATGTATTTTTAATTGAGATGGGGTTTCACCATGTTGGCCAGCCTGGCCTTGAACTCCTGACCTCAGGTGATCCACCTGCCTCAGTCTCCCAAAGTGCTGGGATTACATGTGTGAGCCACTGGACCCAGCCAGGAAGATAATCTTATACAGGAACTCCCACCAGGCTGTGAGTGACTGGCACTTCTCCCCCAGGGAAGTGCTCACAACTAATTTTAATAATAGCATTAAAGGGTAGTGACTATAAGAACAGGACTCTGATGTCTGATTTCCTGGATTCAAATCTGGGCTTAATTTACTAGCTGTGCAACTTTGGACAAGTAATTTAAATGTCTCTGTGCTTTGGTTGTCTTATCAGTAAAATTATGATATTTATAGAACCTAGGTCAGAATGTGAGGATTAATGAGATAAATTAAATGAGATGATGTGTATAAAGTATCTACAACAGTAAATGCTAATGAATGCAAGGCAATATAATTATTTTCCAATTATGGAAGAATTGGAAAATAAAAGAAAAATATAAAGAGGAAATAAAATCATAACCCATCAGTTTTGGGTTTTGGCATTTTCTTTCAGTCCCTTATTTGTAGAGATGTATATATCTTAAAAGATATATACATTTTAAAAAATGAAATTAGGCCAGGTGCGGTGGCTCACTACTGTAATGCTAGCACTTTGGGAGGCCACGGTGAGCAGATCACCTGAGGTCAGGGGTCAAGACCTGCCTGGCCAACATGGCATTGTGGTGCATGCCTGTAATCTCAGCTACTTGGGAAACTGAAGCAGGAGAATCACTTGAACTCAGGAGGCGGAGGTTTCAGTGAGCCGAGATCACACCACTGCACTATAGCCTGGGTGACAGAATGAGACTCTGTCTCAAAAAATAAATAAATAAAATAACATAAAATAAAATTAGAGGTTGGGCACGGTGGCTCATGCCTGTAATCCCAGCACTTTGGGAGGCCAGGGCAAGTAGATCACAAGGTCAGGCGATTGAGACCATCCTGGCTAACATGGCGAAACCCTGTCTCTGCTAAAAAAAAATACAAAAAAAATAGCCGGGCGTGGTGGCAGGTGCCTGTAGTCCCAGCTATTCGGGAGGCTGAGGCAGAAGAATGGCGTGAACCCGGGAGGCAGAGCTTGCAATGAGCTGAGATCGTGCCACTGCACTCCAGCCTGGGCGACAGAGCGAGACTCTGTCTCAAAAAAATAAATTAAATTAAAACACTGTTCGGGCTACTTGTGGTTTGACCATTTCATTCCCTATTGTCTTAATTATTCTTAACAACAGCCTTTTTAATGGATTGAAGTATCCCATCATATGAACAAGCCATAATTAAATCAACCAATCCCCTAATGTTTGCCCTTCAGGTTGGTTCCCAATTTTCACTATCATAAATACAGTTGCAATGAACATCTTTGTGCCTGGCTGGAGATGCCCTTTTTATACGTTCTGAAGAGCAGAAAGTAAAGGGCATGAGAGTGTTATGATGCCTGTAGAGGTGTCCTCTAAAACTTGGAGATGACTTTGGTTTGGTTTCAGGTAGGAACACCATTTGGTTTAGAATACTGGCATTCCTGATGCCACTGAAATCCCTCTATGTCCTCTGCTAGCACTACACCAAGAGTCTCTCACGCCAGCAGGTTCTGATGTTTACCAGTGCATTCTGGGTAGCCAAGAAACTTCACATGACATTGAAATCTGGCAAGGCGCAAGGCTCCCTTGGGTGCTTTTCTGGTTAGATGGTTGACTGACAATGAAATTTCCCTCATAGATGCTTGATTATGGGCAGTTCCTTCCATCTGCTCAGCCGCCTTCTTGTGTCACCAGAATTTGCTGAAAATATTTGGGTTATGATTCATTTTGCATATCCCTCCTTGTCCTGGACTTTTACAATTAGGATTCCAAGTTTTGAAGCTCAGCAGAAAAGGCGAAGGCTCTTTTTTTTTATTTTTTGAGACAGCGTTTTGTTCTTGTTGCCCAGGCTGGGGTGCAATGGCACGATCTCAGCACACCGCAACCTCCACCTCCCAGGTTCAAGCGATTCTCCTGCCTCAGCCTCCCGAGTAGCTGGGATTACAGGCGCCCACCATCACGCCTGGCTAATTTTTTGTATTTTCAGTGGAGACAGGGTTTCTCTATGTTGGATAGGCTGGTGTCAAACTCCCGACCTCAGGTGATCTGCCTGCCTCGGCCTCCCAAAGTGCTGGAATTACAGGCGTGAGCCACCACGCCCAGCCAAGGCCCTCTAACTATGGGATTTGCATTTCTACACTTTCCCCAGGCCTTAATTCCTTGAAATCTAAGTGAGGTAACTGGCCTGGGTGCCACTGACAGCCAGTTCCAGCCCTCACACTGCAGCTCCACCAAATTTCTCGTGGGCTCCCAGGTAGCTGTTCACCTTCACTTCATGAGACAGAGCAAAGCCTGTTGTTTGTCGGCAGAGATGACCCTGTTTGAACTCTCATGCGGAAGCCAAAGGTCTTAGTCACTGGTTTAGGAAGTCACGGGCAGGTAATGCCATCTGTTTGGGCATATCTAATCACTGTTTTGGTTTCTCATGACAGTCCTTCAAATAGAGAGCTATAAATCAAGTGGCCCCAGGCTCATGGAGGCCCCCCAGGGGGCTGGATGGTTCTATCAGGTTCTGCCTGCCATCTGATTTCTTCACCCTCCTCTGCTGCAGAGGTCCTCAGGCTCCATGCTTCTGATCCACAGCCATGCACCCGGATAAACGTGGGTTAAGTGTAGGTGCCTCCAACTGCATTTACAACATAATTGGTGTGGCCTTACAAACTATTTGATGCCCAAACCCCATCCCTCACCGGGCCTGCCAGGGGAGGCGAGCGGAGTTGAGGAGCCTCACAATCCGTGTTTTTTAATGCATCCGAGTTATTCCGAAGCAAAGGGTATTTCTTTCCCCTTTCGCTCCTCTAATTGATGCAGCTGTTGCCTAGCCTCATCTGCATTAAGCTAAATATTATGTTTTTGTAACGTTTTTGATCTTCATTAATTATAGCGCAGGAAAGCTGACAAAAGCAACCTGTCTCTTTAATATAAACAAGATTAATTGCACAGTTCCTGCACAAAATGAACTACCAGCCGTTTCACAAAAAATGCTTGTCTTTAAGCAGCCCTTCGGATTAAAAAAAATCAAAACTGTTACAGGAAGTGCCAAAGCTGCCAAATTACCATGCCCGTGAGCCTCACCCTCATTATCAGACTAAACGAACGCACACACCCCTGCACTTTCATCCTCCTCCAGGCCCAAGAAAAAGAAAGGCGGGAGAGAAAAAAAGGGCCTTTATACAAAGAAGTGTCTCTGAAGTCTGGAATGCACCCTGGCTGTTTGAAGACAAGATTTATACCTGACACCTTTCCTTAAGCTCACTGTTGAGACTCGCCTGTTTTCAAATCAACCGCAGACTGGCTGCTTGAGGTACTTCAGCTCGTAACGACCACATAATCTAAGATAAATACACAGGGAATTGCTATCACTTTCATTAATAACCATGAAATAGTCATTCCTTTAGCAGGAAAAAAAAAAAAAAAGCAAAAACCCAGGCCAGTGCCTTCCATGGGCTAAGGCGGAAGGCTCACAGGGTGGGTTTGCTCAGGCAGGGGGCAGAACTGGGGGGCACGGCAAGACACTGGACCCAGGACGCACAGCATAGAGGGCAGAAGGACAGTGGGAGGGCACCCCATGGCCACCCCATTAGCAATGGCAGAGCCAGGAGTCAGTCTCTGTGGTTAAGAGGCCCCAGTCCAGCTCTCAGGCCTCTGCAGGTGACTTCTGTTGGAACACCCCAAGATATCTGGCCCAGGAGACCGAAAGCTCAAGAGCAAGGCTTCTGATTTTGTTGAATGTTGCGACCTTACGGCCACTTGGAAGTGTCAGCCAGAGATAGTGGGCTTTCCAGGCTCATGGCTGGCTGGGAAATGGCACCAAGTTTGGGGCAGGTGACAACACAGTTCATGAGAGAACCTGAGAGCCACATCCACATCGTAGAATACCACTTCCCTGCAAGTCCTCATGAAATGGCCTCCATGGCCAGTGGCTGAGCCCACTGGAATTGGCACCCATGAAGAACGGGACGCTGTGCTCCCAAAATCATGCTTAGAAAGTGGGCTAGAGCCAGAAAAATATGTGTGTCAACACCAGCTCTCTGTGGCTTCCCATGAATTCCTGACTCTGGCACAGTTAGAATCGTGATTAATGCAGTGTACGTGCGGCATGCTGGTGGCAGGTGGCCCGAGGGAAGCCAAGGCTTCAGTAAAGCTGATGGGGCCATTGCAAGGCCAAGTATGTGCAGAGGGGCAGATGATGGCCTATGGAGCCGTGTGGTCTGGGATCTGGGAACTCTCATAGCCTTGTGGATGGAGAGATGATCTGGTGTTGGAGATTTGTTTTTCCAAAGAGCAAGACACGCAGCAGAGAAATCAGAGCTCCCCAGTGTCTGTAATGCAGGAGATGCTGTGCTGTGACTTGGGGCTCTCCCTGATCCAACCCAGTGCATGTCCTCCTGGGTCATTCACGAACAGAATATTGCATCTTTTCAATGCTTTGTTTCTCTGTGATGCTTAAAACCTGTGCCAAGATGACTCAGGTTGTCAGGTTTCCAAGGGACCTGGTTCTCACAGCAGTCATGGGACTGAGGGGAGCTGGGGCCTCACACACTCCTGGGGCTCCAGCCAGGCCAGTACCAGATGTGGCGTGTGCCCTGGGACTCAGCTCTGGATACCTGGTGAATGGCTGCCGGGGCAGTGGGCAGTGGGGATTTTGCCTTTCCCCAGCGTACATCTGCCTTCTGAGAGCCAAATGTCTGCAGGGGATTCAGGAGCTTGATGAGGAGTGCTGGCTGAAAATGAGAAAGACGTGTCTTCCGAGACACCAGCTTTTCCACAAGTCTCTCAAGAAACTCAAACCTTCTCTAAACACACTTACACATACATACGAGCACACATGTATCCAAGCAAAACCAACACCTGCCCTACATGACATTCTCCATCCTAGACCATGTTACGCGGTGCTATACTACATGGTCCCTTTCCATTTAAAACATGCTAGTCTGCAGCCACTTAGTCAATGTCATGATGCACTAACGCGGCCACGGTGGCTCTGAGAAAGCAGTGCCCTCCCAAGAGGGAGGCTGGGTGCTGGCCTGTCCACCCTGCACACCCTGTGGCTGGGTCCACTGATAGGACAGGGTGCTAAGAGGAGCAGGGTGGGGATTCCAGCCCTGGTTCAGTCTGGCCTGGGTGTCCTGGCAACCACCAGTTATCCCCGGGGTTGCAGTTTCTCTATTTGTTCACAGCAGCCCCAAACTGAGGATCCCCCAAGGTTTCAACTCTGTGGTTTTAGGATCTGGTTTGACACTTTCCTAAGAGATTGTCTGAACAAAAAAAGTGATCACTGTCTCAGAATGTTTAGTGGGGGGTGGTCTATGTTCTCAAGATGCTCTTGCTGATGAATGCCTCTATGGGTTCACCTGTGGTACTCCCCCAAAATACAGGATACCAGAATTTTTCAGAGCAGGCAAAGAATGAGTGTAATCTGGAATGTTTGGAAGATGGGGGCATGAGGAGCCAGGGCAGGGTGCACACCTGTCTCTGCTGCTCCGTCAGTCAGCAGAAGAGTGGACAACAACTTCCACCACACTGGCTCAGTCACTGATAGGTTTCTCCATGTTTTTCATATTTTCCTGATTATAAAAACAGTATATACTAATCATAAAAAGTTTTCAAATATGTCAAAGTATAAAGAGGAAAACTAAAAATCACTGCTGGTCCTACCATATGGAAACGTTATTGAGATTTTGATATATTTCCTTTTATTATGTATAGATATATAGATACATCATTAGGAGTCATATTGCATATTGAGTTTTGTATCCTGTTTGCTTAATGATTTAATGAGCCTCTTCATTTGAAATACTCTTCAGGAACATGGCTGTATAGTATTCCACCATGTGGATGTACCAAGAGTATCCCCCAAGGCTGGACATTCAACTTTATTTCAATGTTTTTCGCTATTATAATGAATGCCACAACGTACATAAAAGACACAGTGGACAGACTTCTAATTATTTCCTTAGAATAGAGTCCCAGTGGTCGAATTGTTGGATCAGAGGTCAGGCATATAAATGAATGGCATGTGAGCACACATGGATGCAGAAATGCTCGGCCACCTCCCGACCAGCACTGGAGCAGGCCCTGCAGAGTGACCCCCGCTGCAGAACCTTTGGGCTTGACCAGGCCCAGAGAGAAAAAGAAGAATGACCACAATTTTTAATGAAAGAATAAAGAAACAGATTCAAGAAAGGCAAAAGTTGCCAGCCCTTTCCCTCCCTAAATAATTAAGAGGGGGAGCCACACTGCAGCCTGGGGACCTCTGTCCTCAGGACACACTAGTCTAGGCTGCCCTCCCCTCGCTCACTCAGGGGCATCCGGCACACCCACCACCAGTGGAGGTAGGCAGGGAGGAGTCAGCATTGGAGCACAGCTTCTCTGGGACCAGCCACCCTCCTTGGCTGCCCTGCCCTGTTCACAGCCAGGCCCTCTTCAGAGGGAGGTAGAGCTCCTGGTTCCCGCTGCCTACGTCAGATTTATGTGCCAAAGGTCGAACTACTCTTTTGGTTATGGACATTCTGCAAAAACAGACACTTACATTAAATAAGCACTCATTGGCAGATGGTGTTATAGTTATGTTTTCTTTTCTGAAACTCTGTGGTCAGAACGCATTCATTCTCATGCAAGGGGCCTTGGGCTCAACTCAGCCTTGGGTGGGTGCAGAAAAGCCTGGGGGAGGCTTCCTGGAAGAGGTAAGAAGTGATCAGGCCCGTGTTGGGTCTTTTAACCTGCTGTTGCTCTCTCATGGCCTAAGTCCGGGGAGAGAGACTTCACACTAATGGCCCCTGTGCTGGAAACGAATGGAAGCAGTGAGTCCACAGCAAGCATGGCTGGGCCAACTCTCATTTTTCCAAGTTAATATTTGTAAGAAAACCTCCAGTTGTGTTCAGGGGAATCAAAGAGGGAAAGCACAGCCGTAAGTTAAGTCATGAGCTGTTTCTCCTGACACCTCTCCCAGAATCTAGCAGTTTGGATAAAATCCTGGACGGACTTTTTTCCTTGTGTAACTCTCAGAAGGAAATCCACAAAGATGTCCAAGTGAGACTGTGAACTCCCTGTCTAGGCAGCCCCCCAGGCTTTCCTTAGGGTTCCCTGATGGCAGATAGTGCATTGCAGATTGCATTGAGATGCTCGGACACTTTCACAGCCTTTCACACATGTGAACCAAAGTTCATTCGCAGGAAAATCTTATGAAATAGATAGGTTGTGTTGTCCCTGTCTTACAGATAATGAAATGGAGGATTAAAGAGTTTGGGATAATTGTCAAAGCTCAAACAACCAGTAAGTGATGCAAAAGGAACGCAATCCAAGGGCTTTCCATGCAAAGGCCACCTCTTCCTGGCATGACACCATCGCACACACACTCTTTTCAAGATCAACCGCAGTACCATTCTGTCCAAGAGACTCAACAGAGTGACGCTGAATTAAAAGCACAAATCCAAAGATCCTCACTCTTCAATGGTTTTGTCAAAGATCTACAAACAAGAGATCTGCAGGCTCTAAGATAAGGAGAGATAGCTACAGAGATGCCGAGGACAGGGATGCTGACTGTGCACTTGTCTTACCCTTGTCAGGAACATCTGTGCCAGCGATCAATCGAACTGAATAAAGTCCGGTGGCTCTGTGTCAGTGAAGTTCCCTCATTGTCACTTGTAAGTCCTCTGTCCAGCCCTGCAGAGGCCACAAATCGCTGTACACCCCTAACTTCAACCGCTTGAGTGTGTGCACGAGTCGTACAACAAAGACATATTCCAGTTTTGGGAAAATACATCTGAAGTTTTACGTGATGTATTCTTATCTGAAATTCTGTGGCCAATGTAAAAGGGCTACACAAGCAAAAATCATCATGCACCACGCACTGTTAAATTGTTCATAGCAACGATGAGAAAAGAATTCAGTTTGCTTTCAAGGGCCCTTCAAAATCTGTTTCTAGGATGCCCAAAGCCGACGTTCTAAAATTTAGGAAGATTCGAATTGTAAAAATTGCACAAGGACATTTAAAAGAAATTAAGCTTTCTATTTGAAAGTGGATTCATGTGCACTTGTTCGTGATAATACAGAGATAATACAGATAATACAGAGAGATCCCATGTCCCCCATTACCCAGTGTACCCCAATGGTTTCGTCTTGTAAAATTACAGGATGATAGCACCTGCACAGTCAGGTGTGGACAGCAATATAGTCAAGATAGAAGACAATTAAGAGGGGTTTTAGAGACTCCGTTTTATAAAACTCCATGATCTGCAAAAGCCAGCAGCCCTCTCAACAGAAGAATGAACCTGGGAGCTCTGAAGAATGTTGCGGCCAATTCTGGGCAATTCCCAGGCTGTGGGTATCACAGGACTGCCTGGCCTGGGGCCTGCAACCTGCAAAGAGGGACCCTTCCATCTGTAGACTCTTCCTTCTCTTGGGAAGATGAGGCAGAGGGAGGAAAGCATGAGCTAGCTGGAGAGACACCCACACACTCAGAAGCAGATGACCATGGACCGAGGAGCCAGTAGGGTCAGCTCTGGCTGGAGCACGGGCCAATCCCGGACTCACTTCTTGGACCGTTTTCCTCAACCATCAGCTGAGGCAGCTGAGCCTGGCACTGTCCAGGACTATGGCCGCTGTGGCTGCCGAACTGAACTGTGGCCAGTGTCCCTGAAGCACTGAGTTTCTCATGTTAATGAATTCTACTTAATTTAAATTTAAACAGACACATATGGCTGTGCCTACCCCACTGGGCAGCACAGAAGATAGTCTTTCAGATCGCTCCCACCCCCTGAAATGTTCTTATAATTAAAAACATCCAGGCTTATATAGATGGGGCATGTTTTTTTTTTACTCCTGGGGAAACTGAGACTCTGAGAGATCCAGGACTTTCCTGAGGTCCCACCGGTGAGCTGTGCTACAGCCAGAAGCCCCGGCCAGGTCATCTGGACTCCAGTTCAAATCTCAGTCTCTGCCACATGATGCCACGGCTCAAAAGCAGTCCCACTAACAGGGAACTGTGACGGAAAGGGATCAGGTCATGGAGCTGTTCATCCTTCCCTAGACTGAAGAGGAAACCCAAAATAAAGTCCCTACTCTAACTAAGAGGAAATCAGGTACTTTGGGGGGAAAAAACCCCAACAAAATCCAAAAGCCCAACCAAACCACAGTCACCAGTGAGTGAAATGAGGATAATCTTTTAACAACAAAGGGACTGCTGTTTAAAGAACTAGCTTTCTCTGAGCAAATGGAGCAGCAAATAGCACTCCAATTCCAGAAAGAAAAAGTGCTGTAGGCGTGTCCACAGGAGAGCTTCCCAGTGCTGGAATCCACACCCTCCCTTATACCACCCTCGGTGCTCACTAAGTGACAGCAGGCAGCAGCCCTTGGCTTGCTTCTGCCCATAGAGCTGAGGTTCCTAACCAGAAGACCTTCCAGAGGGCCACAGACCCCAAATGTTTGGAAATAATTCCACAAACTGTGTAGCATGACAAAACATACTTAACAATAGCACATCTGGAATAAGGAACAATTCATTAATTCTAATTAAATCATATAAAGTTCAGCTTAACATTTAAATTTTTTTTAATGATCTAAGACTCTCTTCAAAAGCACAACCTGCCTTTTACGTGAACATCCTAAAAACTTACTTTAATATTCCCCCGAATATTTTTTAATTATGCCACCCACTCAGAAAAGTGTGTGTGTGCGTGAAGCACGTGTGTGTGTGTGTGTGCGTGTGAAGAGTAGTGGTTTTTTTTTTTTTGAGTGTCCAGAGTGTCATGATTACATCTTTTAATGATAATAAATGGGCCAGGCATGGTGGCTCACGCCTGTGATCCCAGCACTTTGGGAGGCAGAGGCAGGCAGATCACGAGGTCAGGAGATCGAGACCATCCTGGCTAACATGGTGAAACCCTATCTCTACTAAAAGTACAAAAGCAAAATTAGCCGGGCATGGTGGCAGGCGCCTGTAGTCCCAGCTACTCGGGGGGCCAAGGCTGGAGAATGGCGTGAACCTGGGAGGCCGAGATCACGCCACTGCATCCCAGCCTGGGAGACAGAGCGAGATTTCATCTCAAAAAAAAAAAAAAGATAATAAATGATCCAGTTGTTCCCAGATACAGGTCTTTTGGGGAGAGAAAGACATTACAGACAGGAAGATCCTTAGAAGGTTTTTACCCCATCAGGATTTTCTCCTCTTTGGCTCTATTGGCTTTGGGTCTTTTCCTCTTACCTTTGGGTGTCTGTGTGCCTCCTTCCTTCTCATTTGGGTGACTGCTGCAGTGGGAGAGCTGGGCACCTTCCCTAGGTGTGTAGTAACTGGGGTTTGATGTAGGAGAGGTGTGACTGCTCTGTGCATTGATGTGGTGGTGGGGGGCTGGGGTTTTAGCACATCACAGGAAATTCAAGATGGGCCTTTTGATGTGCAGCACCCTCCCCTTCCTCCTGCATCATGTACTCTCCCTCCACCTTTCCCTTCTGTGCTCCCCCCTCTGCCCCCTAGGCAAAGATGTATTTCCTGAAAACTGGAAAAACCAGGTACTATCAACCTCAAATCAGTGCCAATTAAATTCAGTTATAAAATTCAGGCCTTGTCCCTCATCTCTGAGTGACACCTTCCCTTTTACAACCCGGGCTGTTAATACCACAATTAAAACATTCAGTATCACCATATCCTTGGATCTAAAGCAGTTTATAGCCTTGAACTTCTGTAAAGAAAGTCATTAACATATCAAGGTGTTTTGATAAGACCAACTTTGAAGCAAGCCTCTCCTCCTGGTCTTTTATCCCCCCTGCCATCTTATGTATCAAATTTCAAGAATGCAAAGACCTATCTGCCTAGCATGTTGTTGCCTACTCAAGTTCTGTCTTTGTTATTTCTGTTATCAATATTTTAAAGTCAGATGATCTTTGCAATTAACACATGAACTTTGGGTGAAAGGTTTAGATTTACTATGCTGAGACTGGCATTAAGTCCCTTCAAAGCTTTAATAGGCCAGGCGCGGTGGCTCAAGCCTGTAATCCCAGCACTTTGGGAGGCCGAGACGGGTGGATCACGAGGTCAGGAGATTGAGACCATCCTGGTCTACACGGTGAAACCCCGTCTCTACTGAAAATACAAAGAACTAGCCAGGCGAGATGGCGGGCACCTGTAGTCACAGCTACTCGGGAGGCTGAGGCAGGAGAACGGCGTGAACCCGGGAGGCGGAGCTTGTAGTGAGCCGAGATCACGCCACTGCGCTCCAGCCTGGGCGACAGAGCGAGACTCCGTCTCAAAAAAAAAAAAAAAAAGCTTTAATAAATGCAGGCATTGGAGGCCAGTCACAGGCGGAGCTCCTGCGGGGTGACTCCTCACGGGGCACAGGAAGTCCTATGCCTCATGTCACGGGCCCCAGTGCAGTTATGCAGGGTTAGAGCCTGTGGTCTCAGCCATACCCTGTGCTCTTTCAACCTGAAGACTATGAGGAAATGGTCATCTTCTGTCTGGACAGAAGTCATCAGAGAGTGCTGCGGTGCCCAAGTGCATTCAAATAGTAAGGAAACCCTACTGACTTCAGGAACACTACTGTGTTTGGTTATAGGGTTTCTGAGAAAATGAGCTTCAGCTGTGTTGGCTCTGCCTGTGGAGAAGGGCTCCCCAAGCTACTGAGCCCACACGCAAGGCTCCCTGCTGGCAGAGGCCAAGTGCCATCCCTGGAAGCAAGCACAGTAGAGGGAGGATTGACTGCCTGGGGACCACTATCCTTGGTTAAACTGCCGAGTAGGGCAAACAACCCCACAAACATGATGAAGCGAAAGGAAGTCAGAGCAGGACCCTTTTTACTGGAGTCTGTCCCAAAGACCAGCCAAAGTGGTTTTCGGTTTTTTTTTTTTTTTTTGGAGACGGAGTCTCACTCTGTTGCCGAGGCTGGAGTGCAGTAACGCAATCTTGGCTCACTGAAACCTTTGCTCCCCAGGTTCAAGCAATTCTCCTGCCTCAGCCTCCCAAGTAGCTGGGATTACAGGCACCCGCCACCTTGCCAACCTGATTTTTGTATTTTTAGTAGAGACGGGGTTTTGCCATGTTGGCCAGGCTGATTTTGAACTCCTGACTTCAATTGATCCACCTGCCTTGGCCTCCTAAAGTGCTAGGATTACAGGCATAAGCCACTGCACCCGGCCAAATTATGTTTTTGAGATCAAGTCCCTGGGATAATCAGTTGTAGGTTCATATTTCACAGGCAAAAACAGAAAAAAAAATGAAGAATATCAAAGGCTGGAATTTTCTTTTACTTCAATAGTTCATGTTGTCCCTGAGGTTGCAGCAAATGTGCTGTAGAAAATGGTTTGAGGGCTTGTGGGCTAAGAGCAGGAGCAGAGGAAGGGGAAGCCTGCTATTCTCTAGGCCTTTAAAGTTTATGTTTACGGCTCTCCTACTTGTCTTTTTATCCTTTTTTTATTATCAAAGAGGTTTACAACAGTCCTGTGCACAACAAGTGACTTCCTAGTTTTTCTGCCAAAACGGGGTGGCTATAAAACTTGAAAGAGCAGGGGGCTGTCCATGCCTGACAGAGTGTGTCTTTGTAGAAAAATTTAAGGTGATTTTGATCCTTTAATTGCTTCAATTTTACTTCATAAACCAATTTCTTTTCCCCTTATCCCTCAAAGCTTCCGATAACACAATCTATTGGGAAAAACTAGACAGTGGATTTCTGCTTGTTTGAGAGCTTCATAGGTGGATATTTTTTAAAAGGAAAGTTAGAACCCACCAAGATAAATTTCTCTTCATGTAACGATGTTACTGAGAGCAGTGACTTCACAGAAACAAAAGATGGAAAACCCTCAAGATTAGTGAGTCTAAGACCTGTCAAATCCAGCTTTGCGGAGACAGAGGGCCCCAGCCACAGGGGTAGAAAACAGCTCATGCACACAGAACAGGACGCGTGGAGAGATCATAGAGAGACGTGTTATTGAGCCTAGGCTATGTGCCCACTGTCCCAAGAATGCCTCAGTCCCAGGCCCTGGGCGGAAGGTCAGCCTGGCATGCAGCTGAGTGCTGCACAGGGACAATATCATCTGATTTTCACAGCAACCACCTGGCGAAGGCACCGTCATTGTTCTCACTTTAGTGGAAACTGCCTCTTCTCAGAGTGGGGTCCACATACCGTCTGCATCAGTACTGCCCGACAGCCTGTTGGAAATGAAGAACCTGGAGTACCCTAGATCTACTAAATCAGGGCTGACCCAGACATACTTCCACATTTGAGATGGAATGCTTTAGCTCATAGGTCTCCAAGCCTTTTTTTTTTTTTTTTGGATTATGCATCCCGAATAGAAAAATAATTGTGCATGCGTCCTTTTGACTGTTGAAGCTTTGCAAACCAGGGATGTAGCGTTTTCTGTTCGGTCTGGGGAGGTTTCCCCCTAGCAATTCTAACCAGGAGGAGGTAACATGGAGCCCACAGAAACATTCTGGCTTGTTGAGAGTTGGGGCAGAAGGGTGGTAAGCATGCTCAGAGGGCAAGCCAAGGCTACGTGGGTGACCAGTCTGTCTGTTGCGCCTCCTGATCACAGGCATGGTGTCAGGGAAGAAGTGAGCTGGCACTTTCTTCTGCACTGCTGTGCACAGAACTTGCCCCCTTTACTCTGGATAGCCCTGGTAAAGCTGGATGCTGATACAAAAAGTCATCGAACACTAGGAAATAAGGTCATGTGGAAGGAAACTAGCTTTCCAGGGACCCAGGCCTGCCTGAGATGATGTCATCTCCAGGGGCGTGTACCTGAGCTTCACTCTGCTATGCACTATTTGGCCAAATCCCAGTCACGGTATGGTTACACGTTAGCTTTCAGATTTTAGCCTGATAAAAAAGACAACCACAAAGTTTATAAGACTTCATCGCTCTGTGGGACCTTAAGCAGTTTTGTTATCCTAACTTACTCCGTTCCTCAGATGCTCCTGGAATCAGCGAGGACACCTCAAGGGATCCCTCATTAAGCAGCTGAATGAGTCCCTGATGCACAGTTTATGTTGTGTGACAGTCATGGTTTTAGCTCCTTGAGAATTAGATTCAACAGGGCTGATGAAGAAAGAAGTCTCCTCTGCTCTATGCTGCTCTTGATCTCTGGCGGCTGAACCTTGGCTTTGACAACCTTCTTTTTTCTCCGTTCTTCTCTCTGCCCTCAGCTCCAACCTCCGCCCCACCTGTTTTTAGATATGCACTTTGACTCTGTCTTTCCAAGACCTCACTTGAAATTACCCACTTTCTTGGTCTTGTTCTTGCTGCTATTGATCCATATGTGCTGGCTAAGTTCAGATAGTTGTGTCTCCGGTGAGAGGAGAACGATTAATGAACTCAGGAATCATGCATTTTTCAAATGTTTATGGGCAGACACCATGCCAGGCCTCCAAAGGCATACAGGTCCTGGCCCCGAGGACTCGGTGAGGATGTTGGCATGAAGCAGACCTTTATATGCTATTCACGGAGGGCTGTAAAAGGGGGGTCATTCTGTTTCAATTTCGTTTTTATTCCCTTTATTTCTCAAACTAATTTTTCATTAAGTACAGGAATTTTGCTTTGAGTCATTTAAAGAAAAGATATTTATTAAGTACTTACTAAAGGCACAACGCCATCTCTGTGCTGAAAGAATAATAAAAGAAGTGAAAGATGTGTGAGCTGTAGTCCCGGCAGTCTCAGTAGCTAGCTGGAAAGACAGAAACATGTAGGAAAAAAAAAAAAAAGTCAAACAAAAATACAGGCCGTGCACGGTGGCTCACGCCTGTAATCCCAGCACTTTGGGAGGCCGAGATGGGTGGATCACAAAGTCAGGAGATAGAGACCATCCTGGCTAACACGGTGAAACCCCGTCTCTACTAAAAATACAAAAAAATTAGCCAGGTGTGGTGGTGGGCACCTGTAGTCCCAGCTACTTGGGAGGCTGAGGCAGGAGAATGGCGTGAACCCGGGAGGCAGAGCTTGCAGTGAGCCAAGATTGCGCCACTGAACTCCAGCCTGGGCAACAGAGCGAGACTATGTCTCAAAAGAAAAAACAAAAAAAACAAAAAAAAATAACAAAAAAAAACAAAACAAAAACCCCAAAATATTAATAACAATGCAAGGCAATGTGTGATGAAGAATTAACTTGTGCAGGGCTCCAAAAAGGGGCAAAAGAATCACTGAGTTAGAGAACGCTTCAAGGAGAATCCAGAGTTCAATCTGGGTCATAAGAACACACAACTCAGATGTCTTTAAACATTTCTTTAAACACAGTTAAAAGTGGGGAAATTGCTAATGGAGGGGCTTGCCGGCCCAGCACAGGCTTTGGTGACGTCTGAGCCTTGGCTATGTGGGTGACGTGATGAGTCTGGCTCAGAAGACACTTTCCCCTGTGAAAATGACAGATAGGTAGTGGGACCTCATCCTGCAGAATGTTGCTGCTTGAACTTTGCACTGAGAAGGGAGCATCGCCTGGGAGCCCCTCAGAGCTGGAAAATCTCAGGTCCTACCTGAGGCCCAGTGGGTCAGAATCTGCCTTTTTAACAGAACCCCAGGTGATACGCATTTGAGTTAAGAAGCTTCTTTAGGACACCAGGAGACATGAGATGTTTGGAGTCAGTGACAGGATGCAGGAAATATTTCAGGACTATTAATCTACAAATGGTGTGTAAAGGTTAGTGCGAAGAGAACCTGGGAGCCCAGAGTTCACCTAGGAGCCTGTTTCAGAGGCTGAGATATGAAGTGAGGAGGATCCTCACATCGCCTTGGTAATATGGAGGCACGGGGAGGGCAGGACACCGAGTAGAGATGGTCTGGGAGCTGGAGCCCCTGGACGGTGCCCAGGGAGCCTGGCTGGGCAGGGAGGTGGACGGGAGTGCAGGCAGGCCACACAGCACTGGGCCCAGGGAGAGAGAATAACCAGGGTGGGGCAGGGGACCAAGGCCCAAGATTCTGCGAATACTTCACTTCCTTCCTGCTCAGGGGATAGGAAGAGGGCCCAGTGGGGTAGACAGAAAAACCATAAGGTAGAAAGAATAAAAGCTAGGACGATGGTTACTTGCAGGTTTTTTTTTTTTTTTTTTTTTTTTTTTTGAGACGGAGTCTCGCTCTGTCGCCCAGGCTGGAGTGCAGTGGCCAGATCTCAGCTCACTGCAAGCTCCACCTCCCGGGTTTACGTCATTCTCCTGCCTCAGCCTCGGAGTAGCTGGGACTACAGGCAGCCACCACCTCGCCCGGCTAGTTTTTTGTATTTTTAGTAGAGACGGGGTTTCACCGTGTTAGCCAGGATGGTCTCGATCTTCTGACTTCGTGATCCGCCCGTCTCGGCCTCACTTGCAGGTTTTTAAAAGATATTTTACCAGAATTTCCATAAGCCTAGAATTTCACTCCATGAAGATAAGTTCAGAAAACACACTTAAATTTGTTCATGGCGCCAATAAAAGCAGGCTCACTAAACAGATGTTTAACCTGGAGAATAGCCTACATGACTGAACAAATACAAGTGATACATTTGCTAATTCTTTTCTTTCTCTGTGGAAATAACTACTGTTCAGCAAAACAACCTAACTCGTGGAAGACTTCCAAAGATCACAGAGGATCTGGATTGATGCTGCGTCCTGCTGTGGAGATGAGGGGACAGGGGATGATGCTGGTGGTGGGGAAATCATAGGGCCCGACGGGACCGGTCTCACTGGGGGGATTCTTCACCCCCTCCAACTCAGTCCTGGTGCCTGGGCCACATCCCAGGCAGGCGGTCGGGCCCTGATGGTGCTGGCTACATGTTTTCTGTCTCCAACTGAATTCCTTGTTCCGTGAGGGTGGGAATCATCTTTATATTTCTGTGCCTTTCTTCCAGCATCTAGGAACTTGGCTCTTCAAAGAGTGGTCCCTGGGATGCACTGCATTACGCAGGAGCTTGATAGAAATGCCAAATTTCAGGCCACACCCGAGACCTCCGGTATTAAAATCTGCATTGTAACAAGACCCCCAGGTGATTTGTGTGCACATGGTATTTTCAGGTTATGACTCCAGAAGGAGGACTCTCAACCCTGCCCACACACTAGCATCACCAGGGGAGACTTAAAACCAGGCATCAGTCTTTTTGAAACTCCCCAGGCATTCTAGCAGAGAGCTGAGTAAATGTTTGGTAAATAAATGCCCAGAATGAATGAAGGTGTGAGGGTGTGAGGGCTAAGAGGAAGAGTATTAGAGATAGGATCAGCTCTCTTGTTTTATGGAAGAAGAAACTGAGGCCCAGAGATTTCGAGCGATTTGCCTAAGGTTACACAGAAGTTAAAGAGGAGTTGGCATTAGAAGTCAGGTGTTGTGGTTTATAACACGAACACAAACTCTTTGATACCACCTTCAAAAGGTGGAGCCTAATTCCTCTCCCTGTGAGAACGGGCTGGATTTTAGTGACTCATTTCTAGTCAACAGAAAAAAGGGTGGAAGGGACAGTGCAATTACAGAGACCAGGTCACCAAAGGCACTGAGCTTCCTGCTCTGCCCTGGCTGCTGCTCAGTCACTTAGGGGCAACATAGGAGCAGCCATGGGGAGCTCCTGTGGCAGGGAGCTGAGGCCTCCTGCCCACAGCCACTTGCGAGGCCTCCGGATGTGGGTCCTCCAGTCTGGCCTGGCCTGCAGATGTTGTAGCCCAGCTGACTGCAGCCTCAGGAGGGACCCTGAGCCAGAACCACCCAGCGGAGCCGCTCCCTGATTCCTGACCCTCAGAAGCTGTGAAACGGTCACGTTTGTTGTTTTAAGCAGCTACATTTTGGGGTCATTTATTACACAGCACAGATGACTAATACGCCTTCCAGTCCTTTGCTGTTTCAGCCACACCCCTGTAAGAGACCAGCTTCTGTTCCACAGAACTTCAATAGCCATGCCGGCCCAGTTCTCAACAAGCTTAGGATTGAATACAGACAATGATGACCAAATCGAAACAGGGGCAGGGCACTGCATGGTGTGGTCTCCACTCTTTCCTCCCAGGCCCTGGAGCACCTGCCCAACCCTCCTGGCTGGCTTTTGTGCCAACGTGCCAGCCACTGCCCTTTCCAATCCTGCCTACTGTGGGAGTGCCGGGGCAGGGCCAAGTCAGGCTGCAACGGGCTGAGGCAGCCTAGGAAAAAAGAGACTGTAGGTGACCTGGATTCGGAAGCTGGTGACTTGCCCTGCACACCAAGTGTTGGTAAAACCAGCATCTGCACAAGGGTGACGGGTGTCTTCCCCACTCTGCTTGCCTTGTAGCTATGGCTGTGATTGGAGAACTTGATGGGATCATTTGAAAAATAAACAAACAGCCCTCATCTGATTTGTCAGTCACAAAGCAATGGCTCACAGCCCAGGAAGATGCTGAGACTCAGAAGGGGGTGAGAACCAGGGGGCCTCTAGCAGGGGCGTTTACTCTTCCTCCAACCTCCCCAATCTTGGCTTGCTGGATTCTCCTCTTTGCCTTCTTGACCTTTCTTCTAGAGCTCTCGGAGCTGGATTTGCCCAGAACAAGGCAATCTGTGCTCCAAGTCCAAAGAATTTCCTAGGAAGAGGTCTCAGCAGGTGTTTATTTTTAAATTTATTTTAATTTATTTTTATTTTTATTTTTATTTTTTTTTTGGAGATGGAGTTTTGCTCGTCACCCAGGCTGGAGTGCAGTGGCGAGATTTCAGCTCACTGTAACCTCTGCCTCCCAGGTTCAAGCAATTCTCATGCCTCAGCCTCCCAAGTAGCTGGGATTATTGGTGCCCACCACCACACCCCACTAATTTTTTGTGTTTTTAGTAGAGACGGGGTTTCACCATGTTGGCCAGCTGGTCTCGAACTCCTGACAGGCAGAACAGGCAGAACACCTGTCTTAGCTTCCAGAAGTGCTGGGATTACAGGCGTGAGCCACTGTACCTGGCCTCAGCAAGTGTGTATAATGCCACTTCCCTGCATTTTGTGAGACAGACCATTAGAAGCTGACTCAGCGGGCTGGCTAGGGCAGGAGGGCGGTGCTGAGAGAGTGTCTGCCATCAGTCCCTGAGATCTGGGAGCTCTGGGCTCAGTGCAGTGCTGGCTACCTCCCGCCTTCATTTCTCCTGCTTCCCAGTGCTTTCCGGCACCTGAGGATGCCATGGGCCTGAACCCTGGCAGAATCCTTCGTGACTGCCATGGACACTTCCAGCCTGTGAGTGTGGCTCCTGGAACCCTCAATGACTTCTTCCCTCACCTGCCAGGGTGCTGGCTGCCCCCGGAAGAACAGAAGGAGAAATGCACTTTCCAGGATCCTGTGTCTGAGAACCATGCCACACATGGTGACCACTGCCTGTTCCCACCTCCACAGCGACTATAAAACCTGGAAATTTTTTGGTTGGAGCCACAAGCTTGGCTTCCATCTCACAATAAAGAAAACATCAGAGTTCTCAAAGGCCCTTCAACTTTTGGATGCCCCACTGGCTCTTGGTTTTATGTAAATAACAACTTTTCTTGTAAATAATAACTCATCTTGAAGATGAGGCTCACAGGGTTTTCAGCACAAGGCTCTTACCCATTTTAAACTAACTGTGGAGCTGTAAGCATCATCTTTGTTCACAAAAGGCTCAACATTCCGCTTCCAGGAGAGTAAGACCATCCTGTCCATCCATTCTACAAATAGAAATAAGAAGAAAAATAGAAATGCCACATATTGACGGTATATTTTGTGTTAGACACTATGGTACCCTGTTTATGAACATTATCTTAATGATTTACACCATGAAAAGTAGACATGGGCATGGTGGCTCATGCCTGTAATCCCAGCATTTTGGGAGGCCGAGGGGAGTGGATCACGAGGTCAGGAGTTGGAGACCAGCCTGACCAACATGGTGAAACCCCATCTCTACTAAAAATACAAAAATTAGCACGCCTGTAATCCCAGCTACTCAGGAGGCTGAGGCAGGAGAACTGCTTGAACCCGGGAGGCAAAGGTTTCAGTGAGCCGAGGTCGCGCCACTGCACCTCCAGCCTGGGTGGCAGAGCGAGACTCTGTCTCAAAAAAAAAAAAAAAAAGAAAAGAAAAGAAAAAAGAAAAACAAAAGAAAAGTTGCAAATACATACAGAGTGTTCCCTGGGATCCTACACCAGTTTTCCTTTTAGGATCTTACATGATGCGATACAGTGGTCATCCCTGATGAACAAATACTGGTGCATTATTGTTAACTGAAGTTCATACATCTTCAGATGTCCTTAGCTTTCTCCTAATGTTCTTTTTCTGTTCCAGGATCCCATCCAGCATCCCACTTTACATTTAGTTATCATACCTCCTTAGGCTCTTCTTGGCTAACAAGACAATTTCTGACTTGCCTTGTTTTTGATGACTCAGAAGTTTTGAGGAGCACTACCCAGGTGTTTTGTAGAATCCTCCTCAATTGAGAGTTGTCAGATGTTTTTCCCCAGTGACAGACTGGGGCTATGGGTTTAGGAGGAAGACCACAGAGGCAATGTGCCATTCTCATCACGTGAACGGTTCATGCTACCAACATGGCTCAGGATTGCTAATGCTGGCCTTGATCACTGGGATGAGGCAGTGACTGGCAGGATTCCCCACTGTGAAGTGACTCCTTCCGGTGCTCCTTGGAAGGAAGTCTCCAGGTGGAGCACACACTTAAGGGAGGGAGTTATCTGCTCCACCTCCTCAGGGGCACAGCATCTACAAGAATTACCTGGAGTTCCTCTGTACAGGAGACCTACCTCTTCTCTGTTATGTATTTGTCCATCCGTCCATCATTTATTTTCAGTGTGAACATGTAGGTATTCATTTTAAACTCCGGGTTATAATCCAATATTACATTATTTATTTTGCTGTTCAGATTGTCCCAGCTTCGGTGACTGGGAGCTCTTTTAATTGGTTTGCGTGTCCCTTAGACATGCTCCCATTTTTTTTTTCTTTTTCTTCTTTTTCTTTTCTTAGGACCTCTTCACTTTCTGGCACTACAAGGTGCTCCAGGCTTCTCTTGTAATTTCCCTGCCCCAGTTCTGGAGTCAGCCGCTTCTCCAAGGAGCCCTGGTTCTTTTCACTGGAGATTGGCATTAGAATCCCAGATCTGGGTGCACAGAGAGGACTGACAAATGCTAAGATGAAAAGGTGTCTGAGGGTGCACTAAATCTAAAACTATCCAAATACCTCTGACTTCCCAGTTTGGAAAGAACAAGCTCCCATTTAGAAAGACACCTATGCTGTGATCAGGACTCCAATAAGGAGGCGCTGATGATTCTGGTGGCCCCCACTAGCCTGGGCCTGGATTTTCTTAGATGGGTAAGGCTAAAGGGTGCCAACGTGCCCTGCACCCCTGGCCAGGAGGAGTGACCACCCTGCCACGGCCCAACAGCACTGCCCATGCCGCCCAGAGATGTGGTGGCTTCTCAGCTCTGCTCCTGAGGAGCTCACCCTTTCTTTTTTTCTTTTTTTTTTTTTTTCGATGGAGTCTTGCTCTATTGCCCAGGCTGGAGTGCAGTGGCACAATGTCGGCTCACTACAGGCTCTGCTTCCCGGGTTCACGCCATTTCTTGCCTCAGTCTCCCGAGCAGCTGGGACTACAGGAGCCCACCACCATGCTCGGCTTATTTTTTGTATTTTTAGTAGAGACGGGGTTTCACCGTGTTAGCCAGGATGGTCTCGATCTCCTGACCTCGTGATCTGCCCACCTCAGCCTCCCAAATTGCTGGGATTACAGGCGTGAGCCACTGTGCCTGGCCGGGAGCTCACCCTTTCTAAGTGTTCCTGAACTGGAAGACTGTTCCTGGGTGTGAGGAGGGACTGGGGCATCTGGACGTCCTCCCTCCTGGGACCCGGCTCTCACTAGGAGTCACTATTGTTTCAAATGCTGACAAAGCCCTGGAGATTCCCCAGTGAACAGAAGGCCTCAGAGCTGAGGGTGGAAAGAGGACTTGGTGTCTGAAGGACCCACAGAGACCTCAGTTCAGCTCCTGCTGAGTGCCGCACCCTCTTTTCTTGTTCTACTTCTGGTTCACACACTTTTGAAGACTTCATCAACCACAAGACATCATACTAAATGACACAGTAAAGAAAGACGGCCATTTGCTTTTTCTCTTATCTACAGGCAGGATCTATGGCCTCTGTGGATGTAGATGAAACTCCTCAGGGAGCTTCTATTCTCGTAGAGGAACTCCAGCCACCTTCATCCATAGAACAGGGCTGCGGTTCAAAGTCGTTCTTCCTTCTCCCAACAAATGACACTGACATAGGGAAAAGCCCAGGGTAGGAAGACCAGCAAACGGCCCCAGAGGGCAAGGCTACACAGGTCCTGCTTCTGTAATGCCAAGTACAGGGCCTGCTGAGCTATGGCCTTCACTGGGAATGGTCTATGGAGCAGAAAAGGATCCAGGCAGGGCGTCGAAGTGTTTTAAGGGGTAAATACACCATCCATGTCTAGAACATCTGATTACATCTCTGTGGTTCCCAATAATCACCGTTGTATTAGGTGGCCAGGTCTCCTATTAAGTACAAAAAGCTCATTAAAAAAACAAAAACATCAAACTTGGTCGACTCTGCGTGTCTTTGCTAATCTGTGGGTTTGTCATATTTGGTAGACGCCTCAAGAGTTTCACAATGTATTTCTAGAGGGTAGAGCTCCGAGGGAGCCACGGGCTTAGGGAACACGCAGATCCTCCCAAGGAGGCTGAGGTTCAGAGCACCGAGGAAAGGCTTTTTTTTTTTCTTGTTTAACAGTGATTTTTAATAAGTAATTTATTTTAACTATTCCTATTAAAATATTAGAGCGACCTAGTTCGAACCTGAGAGGCAGTGAAGTTCGGTCAGAGGAAATGCGTTCTGTAGTGGGGCAAAACACCAGCAGACAACGCCCAACCCCGTGTGGGCTTCGGTATGAAGACCGTCTATCGGTAAGATGAAGAAAAGACGGGAAAATCCGTTCTGAAAGCAGGAGAGCACCAATGAAGTTGTTAGCACAGCTGCAAATCTGGTTAAATTAAACCCAACAGGCAAATAATCCACATACAGAGCAGAGGGAAGCAGATAATGTAAACTCCAACGAAGACCATTTGAAAGCTTTCCAAAAGGAAACCATTAACCCAGGAGAGTTCTCAGCAGGGGCAGGAGGGGGCGTGGTGTGTGAAGTACAGACATTCCATTTCCAATGAGGCATTGACTCAATAAGCAGAGAGGTGCCAGCTTCAAAAACGTTCAGTGCTGTGGAAAATGAGATTCACCGAAAACTCAGAAATGTGGAACCATCTGAGGATGCCAAGGCTGCCCCTCCCTCTCACTGTGTTTTTCCATCCACCACCCCAGTACCTGACCCTCACCTAAGGAACAGATCTTTCTCACTGTTGGGTAAAAGGCGAATCTGCACCTTAGAGCCCAGACATGCAGAATCAAAGGTGTCATCTGGTCGGGGAAGTTTAGAGTCACATTTGCCTCTTCCATTTGGTGAACCTCACTCCCTCCAACACTCTTGTTTGCAGGGGCTGACCCTGGGCTGGGCTGCCTTCTGCCCCACCACTTCCCCCAGCCTGGTCCAATCCCCATCCCAAGATTTGGTGGCGCGCTCTCTCTCTCTCTCACAGACACACACACACACACACACACACACACACACACACACACACACACACACGTATGGCATACCCCAGCAGCTGAAGGAGGGGTTGGAGAAAGCAAGCTAGTAAGCTAGGGGCATGTCAGGTGGCGGTTGGGGGCCTGGAGACCCTGAGCCAGGCTGCCGAGGTGCAGGGCTGTGGAGAAGAGAAGTCCCTCCTGCCTCCCTACCCAGGGTCAGATTAATCATGAAGGATGCAGACAGCAGGAACTGCAGAGGAGAGGAGGGCTTGAGCAGGTCCAGGCAGCTGTAGCCAACAGAGGAGGAGCCACCAAGGCACATGCCACCAGCCAAATGGGTCCCTTGAATAGAGTTTCTTCACTTTGGCCATCTGACATGACATGCTTCCCTCTAGGCCCTGACAACCAGCTTGGCTCTGACAGGCAACACATGGGTGGGGGAACACCTGGCATCACAGCTGGGGGGTGGGAAGCAGGGTGCTGTGGCTCTATTGCGCCGGCTGAGATGAGGCAGGCACGTGACTCTCCTGGCCTCTGCTTCTTTACTTGAAAATCAGTGTGATGCACTCACCTCCCAAGCCTGCTGTATCAGTGATCATGGGCACACTCACACTTCACAGACCGGCCATCGTCAAGTTCAACTGGATGCCGTGGGGCGGTGGGGGGGGGGGGGGGGGGCGCGGGCAGGCAAGTCACTTACCACTTCCTCTGCTCTCAACCTGATACTGTACTATTTTAAGGCCTCCTGGTTGTTCTTTAACCCCAGCTCATTGCATTCTCTTCCCTATTTGCTTCACTGATTCCGGATAGTTCTGCAGTGAGAGAATCCCAGGGAGGCCCATGTGAGTCACATCCTGAAACCTCTGCGAAGGTGAGGAGAGCAAAAGCCCCCTTGGGAGACTCTGGAGAGCAAGGAGGAAACTGCCGCTCCCGCTCTGGTGGGCATGTCCTGCCCCTCACCTCAGCAGCAAGTCGTGATGTGAAACTAATGCTTATTACTCACCAAGTTCTAGGTTCAAATATATATATATATATATATATATTATATATATTTTATCTATATATATAATAGACCTGAAGGGAATGGGCAAGACACACAGACATCTTGGGCCAGTGTGTTTTAGGCAGAGGGAACAAATGCAGCAGCCCTGAGCTTGAATAAGTGTGGTCAGAGTGGGGTCAGGGTGTCACTGCTGGGGAGGTGGCCAACCTGGCACCATACTCCATGGGGGCTGGCAGAGCCTGCTCTGTCCCCACACCAACCCCTGTGTAGCTGCCCCTTAACTGCAGGGTCCAGATGGCGTTTTGAAACCTGGCCAAATTGATAGATTGCTCCAAGAAGAGACAGGGACCTCTGATGGACTAGACCATGGGGAATGATTGCCAGGAAGAGGCTGAGGTGACCCGTTAAACTCAGCCCGTGAGTGCATATGGAGTGTGGGAGAGTCTTCCAGCATGCCCATGCCCCGTTCTAAGCACTCTGCCTGCCTTGGCTCTTGGAAATCCACACAATATTCCCATGAGGCAAGTGTGTGACCTTCCCTCGGGGAATTGAAGTGACAGAGTTACCCAGCAATGATGATCTGAAGTTCCACCACTAGCACCGGAAGGGGCTGACTCTGGGACTGTGTCCACCTGAGGCTGGGCTCCTCCCCACCCTGCCGCCAGCATTCTTTCCAGAGCCCCACCCGCCCCAGGTGGCTAGCCCATGCCAGTCCAACCTCACCAGGACCAGTCCAACCCGACTTCAGGGAAGAAGAAAGGCTCCTGAGGTTGAAGTTGTCTGGCGCGTCTTAGGTCTGGTGCGACTGCTATTGTGAGAAGAATGGCTGGCCAGGTCTGCTCTTGGCCTTGGGGATAGAAAGAGAAGCTTCCATTTTCCACTCTAGTTCCCAGCATCCTGCAGCCCAAACAATACCTGTCCAGGACCTGGGGCCAGCCAGCAGGGCTGTCTGCTGAGGTGTCTCTGGGGAGCTCAGCCATGTTTAGCCTTTTACACATATGTCTATACCTAGACCCCTGCCCGATATATACTGTCCCTGCACCTGAGATAGTTATGATACAAGGTTAGACTTCAAGCTAATTTGAAACAGCCCACATCATCCCAGCTCTCATTTCTGAATGAGCCTGTGGAAACGACAGCAAGGCGAAGTCCATGAACTTATCAGGAGGGAGGTCTCAGGCAAGCCACCTCACCTCTCCAAGCCTTACTCTGCACATGTGTGAAGCAGTGATGACTGTCTCTATTTCACAGGACTGCTGTGCAGATTAAGACGGAAATGCTAAGAAAGTAACAAATGCCCAATAAAATATGGGTTTCTTCAACATTTATTGAATACCTACTGTGTGCAGCCACTGTGCTAGGTGCCAGAGAATGAACAGATGATGCTCCGCAGAGAATGAACAGAGGGCACAGTCAGTGCCATGGCGGGGACAGACGTTTAACAGCTCAGTCACAGTGCAGTGCAATTTGGCTATCTCTCCTATTTCCTCCTTTCAATGCTTTAGGCCATGAGAATAGGGGCCAGGTCTTCTATTTCTATTAGATCTTCTCACAAAGCCTTCAGTAAGATCTAGAGCCCATTGTCTTATGGCAAATGCAGTGTCCTCTCTATGCTCCAGTGTAAACAGGAAAGCAGCCACCTCAAACCCCATCCAGCCCACATTGGAAGAGCTGTTTACAGAGATGAACCCATGGAGGTGGGTGGAAGCCTCAGACCCTCCCCAGTGGGAGGCTATCCCACCACCAAAGGCCTGCATCTCCAGAGGCTCCTGCTTTAACTGATGCTGCGGGAGGCATGCAGCCAGTCCTTTGAGAACTAGGGACATTGGCGTTTGCCAGTGTCTCAGTTCTGTTTATTCTGTAAACATAAGGAGGAGCTCAACATTCTGTTGTACTTCATTTTGCAATCTTCACAAAATAAATATTTGCCTTCAAAAGCAACAACTGTGATAATCATCAGGATAATATTCTCCAGTGCCATTTCCCTCGCACACGCCAGGCACCGAAGGCAAGTCAGAGTGCTGTGTGTGGTCTGTTTGGATAATAATTTTCATCTGGAAACCTCAAGTTGGAAACCAACTGGCAGTAATTCTAGAGAAAGTTTTGTCTCCTGGTTTTAAGAGTTGACTCAAAACCGAGTGTCCTGAGTCACCTAAGTCTCCTTGTTTTGGTTACCTCTGCCCATAAAATGAGAAGCAAAATTGCTTAGTGAGTGCTGGCGGGAAACTTGGACATTGGCAGGGATCACAGTTGCCACAGAACAAGGACTGGCCACCCAGACAGGCCAGGTGCTTGCTGCATGTGCAGGGATGGTCTCTCTCTCTCCAAATCTCTCTAAGAATGAGCTAAAATTCAAAGAGTTCTGCTGAATGTAAATGATACTTATTAGAGATTTTATTGCCCATAAAGAAACCCATCAACAGAAAACCACACTCTGCAAATCTACCGATGCAGGATTAGTTTGTGCTGCTTACAGATCCCACTCTGAACTCAGCTGTCAGTGCCCTCCCTCGGCCACACTTCTTGGAGATACAGGCTTTCTGCAGGGGATGCTGCATGTCAACAAACACATCCCCAAAGTGTATACTCTGATTTATCTTCTTCATTATGGACAGGAGGCTTTAGGAACAGCCATTCTGAGTCTTTATTAAGGACTAAATCTTAAAGAAAATGAACCTTGAGACTCCTCTAAAGTACCTTTTAGGGATGCTCAGTGCATTGCCGTACTTTTAAGGATTAGGATTTTTCTGGGCCAGAGGTAATGTTTATTATGCACGGATACAGAGCCTCAATCCAAACAGTAAACCATAAAACCACATCTAACTGGGTAAATAAAATCAACCAACTTAATAGACATCTGCATCCCACTGGAGCATTCCCCGTGGACTTGCACTTTCCTGTATTCATCAGACCCCAACCAGACATCAGGTCAACAATCCTGCTCTTCCAGCTCCTCCCTCATGATCCATCTGTCTGCCTTGACTGCCCTGGACTCCCCAGAGACAGGTATCTTCCTCCAGGCTGACTTCCCTCCTAATTGACCTCCATCCTCCAGTTACGAGGAAGGAAATCAAACTTTCCAGGTGCTGGTGGCTCTGTGTGGGACAGGGCAGGGAAGCCAGCTTCTCCCCAACTCCAAAGGCTGTATGGAGTCAACAGGAACAGCTCTGGCATGCTGGCCCAGGGCATCAGTGATCTCCGAACCCATTCCCCAACAGTTTTGCCAACTGAGCTGTCAGGGAGCCACTGTGTCCCTACTCCATCACTCCATCTCACATCTGATGCTGGAAGGTGTCCCTCTCTTCAAGTGAGGCGGAAGCGAGTGCAGCTGGCCAGTGGCTCTGCCACTGTGGGAGTGTCCCAGCAGGGCTGCAAGGAGGGCGACGGCGATGTCTGTTGCTGAGTGTTCTTTCTCTGCACAACTTATTGAGTCTTGATAATCTACTTTCAGATTTTTGGAAGTGTAATCATGTGTTTCAAATTAGGGTCTTTATAATTTTTCTCACAATGGATCCCTTTGGCACATGTTAATGGCCAAGGGAGCAGGTGTTGGTGGAAATGGATCATTCCTCTCCTGCCAGCCCTCCGGCTGCCTGCCCTTCCTGCCCTGCACCCCAGCCAAGCCAGCTCTCTCAGGAAGAGGCTACTTGGAGACCGAGCTCCTTAGGAGCTGATGCTCAGAATATGGCGACCAGCGTGGTATGGGATGGGGTGGTGTGGGCACTGACTGTTCCAGAACGACACAGGGCATGAGCCACCATAGCTGAACTTCCGCCCTGACTTGACTTCTATTTGCCTTTCTGTCACACCCAATGAGAGCCCAGCCCCCTTGCCATGGCTCGCTCAGGCTCCTGGTTCTCCTCTCCTCCTGTTCAACCCTCCTTCCCCTCTGCTCTGGCAGCACGGCCTTCCTGCTGGTGCAGGGACATCTCCAGCTCACCCCATCCCAGGCCCTCCTTTCTTGCGGGTGTCCTGGTTCACTCCCTCATTTCATCTGGGTCTTTACTCAACTATTTCATTTCCCAAGAGGCCCCCACTACTACCCCAGGCACCTTCTTTCTGCCTGTCCTGCTGGTTTGTTTTTTTTTTTCATGGCGCTGGATTTATGCATTATGGCTTCTCTCCTTGCAGCAGAATCTAAGTTCTGTGAGTGCAGGGATGTTCTCTCTCCTCACCCATGGGACCACTGTGTCACTCACTACATCCCAGCATGGTGCCTGGCATGTAGCAGATGCCCATAAAATATTTGGTGAATGAATGAATGTGTGCTAAAACCAACTTGAAATCCTGCCTGCTTCCTCCTGTGCATGCAGGATTCCGCGCAAACATGGGATTGGAAATATGGCAAATGGAAGTTTTAAGAGAATGATTTGGTAACGATCTGAGAGTCATCAAAACAGTGCATGCCCTCTCATTTTTTGCTTGCAGTCTGGTTTTGCAGTGCTTTCTCTCAGGATTAAGGTATTGTTGGCAGAATCAACTCTTTTTTTATTTTCAGGAGATGAATACTGTATCGTATTTCAGTATTTGGGCTCACTTTTTAGTTGCCTATATCTAGCCATTGAATGGTATCAGTTAACAATATCAGCCTCAAGCCCACTGCTAAGCTTGGCTTCTGCACTGCACTGCGGGTCTCAGGGCTGTTAGTAATAGTAATGTGACTGTGGCTGTTATTGCCCTCATTGCTGATTTCATCTGACTCACAAGCGAAGGCGCGCCTTCCTCCTATGTTTGGAGCAGTAGGTCTGAATTACCGTGAAGTGAGTGAAGCTGGCATGAGCTCGCAGGGTGGTGCAGCGAGGGCTACCACCACAGGTGCATCTTCCTCTGTGGGGCTCCTTATGGCCCACCTGTTTTCCATAGTCCTCTGTTTTGTCGGAAATGGAAAACAAAGGCCTCCTGGTTGATTGCATGTGTACGTAGATGTATAATGTGGTGGGCATTTCCAGAGTATGCCTGGGCAAGAGGATCTGGGCAAGGGGGCAGGGCCTCCAGCTTCACCCGCATGTGTCTGCTCCTTCCTGGGGGCCAAACAGTGTGTTTGCCACCCTTGGGCACGCAGCATTTGAGAAATAACAGGGGTCTCTGTCCCCAGAGAGGGTACCTTTGCTAACTAGGATTTGTTTGCTTATTGACTTAGGGGATGCTGATGTTCGAGCAGCCCCCTTGTCCCTAACTGTGTCATTGGAACAATTGGTGACCTTTCTCTTAACAAGAAGGATGAAGAAGCCCGTTCATTCATTCATTGGACATATTTTCATGGAACGCATGATGTGCTGGGGGTGTGCTATCACTGAAGACACTTCAGGTTGCAGGATCCCTTAATACACGACCTAACGAATGGCTGACTCGTGCCAAGAACCAGGGCAAAGCTTTTTCCATAGCTTTGACTGTACAGTGTTAGTTATCCTTGGGTAATGCTTTGTGACACTCTAAGGACAATGATGAAAAATTAAATATGGTCAAGCTCATTTGTCTCAGGGGCCAATGGGCTGTTGGGATGCCCGAGCCCCAAATGCCATTTTGAATTATTTTTTAGTTACTAGACTACCTTCGACTGAACCACCTACAATGGCCTATATTCGACAGTTTTTTCACTATATAAAAACTGCAAACACTCTAACTTTTATCAGGAGGGTTCACAAAGAACAAAACTGAGAGTGTTTCCTCTTGATCCCTCGCCGCTGAGGACAGGATATGAGTGTGTCTGGGGCTGACACGACCCTGGGAAACTAAGATACAGGAAATTAGGTGTTGCTCACTCCACTCTTATTTTTATAATCCCTGGTGGCCCCCATCTCCTTGTGGGGGAAAATGTGGCAGTGTTGGTGGCAGAGGACACAAATTCTAGTCTCAGCCCCTCCAGTTACCAGTGACAGGCTCCGCACAAGGCCTGGGCATTCTAAGTGCTAATCTAGACCAGTTCTTGGTGTTCCCATAATCATTATGAGCTGTGTGACTTTGGGCAAGTCAGTGAACCTCTCTGAGCCTCAATTTCCTTATTGGGAAAATAGAGAAGACATTCATGAAAACGCTTTGTAAAGTGCTAGAGAAGTGTTCAGCAGAGGTTAAATGACCAGCCATCAGCTTATGTTTCCTTGCTTTAGTTTTTAGGAAATTCCTCCCTGTAATATATGAATTCAGTAAGGACAGAATCATAGGGATTGAGATGGAGGCAGCATGCTCACAGGCAGGGTTGGCTGGGGCTTTTGTCTCCTAATTGATCTAATGTGCTAAGTGGGCTTAATGTAAGTTAATTAATGATACTATTGGTGGGTGGAATACCTAGGCAGAGCCACAAACAGCATCAAAGAAATGAGCAGGCAGGTGTCATCCAGGATAATTGAGGCATGCAGGCAGCCACTAGGCAGGCTAGGAGGAGGGTGAGGGGAAACTGAGCCCAGCTGAGGGGTTGAGCCACTTGAGCAGCAAGGCTGTCTGCCAAACGCCATCCTGTTTACAGCTCCTGTATTTGAATTTCAGATTTGCTTGAGTCTTTGAAGCTGGGTTCCTGGGCATTTCCTTGAGAATAAATTCTATTCTTTGGAAACCACAGAACGCACTCACCTGGACCCAGAAAGGAGCGTCAAGTAACCCAGCTTCCGTCTGTGGGCCTGTGAGACCTGAGGAACTTTGACGAAGAGGCTCCCTATTTAACAGAGGCAAGTCGGTTTTGTGGTCCGTGCGATGGGGTAAGACCAGGTCTGTCTGCACTCCCGAGCAATGCTGGGCTGCCGCCCAATGGCAGGCACTGGGCTAGGCATTGAGGGTACCATGATGCCTGAGAAACAAAGATGAGCCCCTGACACTTCTGAACTTCACAAATGTGTATCCCCAACAAAACGAAAGTCCAGCTCACAAAAGCAAGAAACCAGGTAGTGGCCAGGGAGTGAAAATCAAGCATTTCAGGGAAATTGTATTTACTTTTTCCTCTCAAAGACCGGTCCTTCCAAGATTATCCTCCAACTGTGCTGTCACAAATTAATCCTTCCACAGCACAGCCTGGCCCACTTAGGGATGGGGAGGGGTACAGCAGAGACTCCGCCGATCACCACCAGGATTGCCAAACTTTCCCAGCCGTGAAGGGTGCACGTGGACAGTCGTCGGAACAAACGCTTATTTCCCAACCTTGGCCAGAGTCACTCTCTTTTTGGTAGCCTCTGTCAAAATGTATCTTTAAAGGCTTTAAGTGGCTATGACATGGAAATCTCAGCGTATCAAGCCAGGAAAGACACATTCTCTATTTTAGATGCCTGGATCCCTTTTCTCCTTCAGTCTATTATGGCTCTTCACCTCTTTGTGACAGTTTCACTCTTGCTTAGAAAGTGTCTCAAAAATGCCACCTGAGAGCCACAGAGCAGTGGCCTGGGGACCGGGGAAGAGCAAGGTGGTGCTCCTGTCTCTCCGTAAGTCTCCTCATATGCCTGTGCCCCCGACTGTGTGGGACTCCCCACTGACCGGCATCTGCCCTGCTCATAGATTTGAACTGTCCCTCTTGTTGCTGCCCCAGCACAACAAGGGCAGGGAAACCCAGTGGGAACCGCGCCTGCTGTCCTCCCTGCCCAGCCACCTACTTCTCCCTGAGCTGATATCTCAAAGCCTGGCTGCTACCGGAGGCTGGGAATCAGAGCCGGCTCCTGTCTAGGAGCCCAAACAGCCCCATGGTCTGTCAGAGTGTTGAGAGGAACCTCTTGGCTGGAAATGAAAACCTCAATCATCCCAAATAGTTACCCATTCCCCTCCTTCTCTCCCTCTCCCCACCCCTCCACCACCAACACAGAGGCCAGGATATGGGGGGTCTCAGACATGACTGGATACCCCACTTGGAAGGTCTCTTAGGGCACAGCGGGTACGCAGAGTTGGAGGCAGGTACAGAGCCCAGCTAGAGTCCCAGCCGCGCCTGCCTTCCCCAGTGAGCCGGGCACAGGGGCAAACCTGAGAAACATACTTTTCACGCTCCCTGGGGGAACCCGTTGCTTCAGTAGCCCAGATCTTAAAGCCTGTGAAGCGCACACAGAATTCGGCTCCCTAACCAAATGTGCAACCAACAGCAAAATGGGGTTTCTGATGTTTTCCTGAAAACAAAGGAACAATCTCAGGTCTTATAACTGGTAGCGCAGACATACTGCAATCGGTAAAGCTTGTTCAAACGCAACCCAAAAATGACATGCATTTCAAAAATGCACCCAGGCTGTCTCCCAGCCCATGACACCTCCGTCTCGGCCACAGCTGAAGAGTTTAGAAAACCAGAGGAAAGGACCACAGCTTACCCGGCTTCTGTTGTAGGTCAACTTCGGTCCCAGTAGAAGATGGGTCTATGAAGAAAGCCAGGTACATCCAGTTCTGCGTGACAGGCTTCACCGGTGGCCACCCTGGCAGCCCTCTCAGAAGCAGGTACTCTATGTCCTTAGGGGCCAGTAGGGCTGCCTGGGACCTGGCACACCTCTCTGCCACCAGCCCTGCTTCTTTTCCTTTCAATTTAAAGGGCTTCCCGGGAACTCGTCCTTTACTGCTCCCTGTCCTGTCTGCAAGTTTGGAAACGCAGTCCTTGCGGAGGGGCTTTCCCTCATTGCAAACTCACCTGCACCATCTAGAGGTCTCTCCCAGCACTGGAGAGACTGGAGCGGGCACGTTCAGCCCTGCTGCCATAGGTCCCTGGCACACCTGGCTCTCTGGACGTCTGCCCCTTAAGAGATCTGTTGGAACGCATAAAAATCATTGCTTTTTTTTTTTTTTTTTTTGCAGGGGTGGGGGTCTTGCTTCTACCAGAGCCTTTAGGCATGGGAGTGCTAAAAACCTAAACTAGCATTAAAATATCATTAATCAAAGCTTGTTCGTAGAAGGACCCCCCACTGAGATGGCTACAGGCATGGGCGCCATTGCACGGATTCAGCTTCCAACATGTCTGTTCACATTCTCACCCATCCCCCGCACATCCTTCAGGGATTGAGCCACCAGGACTGCTCTTCCTTTCCTCTCCCTGGACACCTCACACCACCAGTGTATACCCATGTAACTTCAGATAACCATACACACCCCCCGTAAACTAGGTAATTACGAAGCCATTTGAAACATAAACATTTTGGAAGGACATACCTTTCAGTATTGGGCAATTGTTTCTCAAAAAGTAAATGATCAGGGGGGAAGAAAAACCAGCCTCAAAATAATGTAATCCTCTTGTCATTTTCTCCCTCATTCACACCTACACAGATAAATACAGGAACAGAGCAGCTCCTCCACGCTAGATTTCTGTGTTCTCCTTTTCCATCTTGTCCCCTCGGTCTTGGAAACCTACAAGGTAACTCACATGTGAGAAAGTAAGAGCTTAAGAAAGAAACAGTCTGGGCACGGTGGCTCACACCTGTAATCCCAGCACTTTGGGAGGCCGAGGCGGGCGGATCACTTGAGGTCAGGAGCTCAGGACCAGCCTGGCCAACATGGTGAAACTCTGTCCCTACTAAAAATACAAAAATTAGCCAGTCATGGTGGCATGTGTCTGTAAACCCAGTTACTCGGGAGGCTAAAGCCAGAGAATCGTTTGAACCCAGGCGATGGAAGTTGCAGTGAGCCGAGATTGTGCCACTGCACTCCAGCCTGGGCAATAAAGCGAGACTCTGTCTAAAAGAAAAGAAAGGAAAAGAAAAAAACAGAAATGTATGGGGCTGGGGCAAGGACCTTGACTGTAAAGGACTAATTCTGCCTCCGCAGAGATTAAGCTGAACCAGAGTTACTTGGCTGACTTGACCCTTGCGGATGATTAATCTAGACAATATAAGCTCCCAAATGAGAATTTTAACTTGAATTTTCAAGTTTGGCTGTCTACCCTGCCCACGCCGAGTTCAGACTGAGGGTCTGGATAAATTAAAGTCACTGAAATTATTAAATTAGGAACCTGGGAAAATGAATGGGAGGTATTCTGGGCTAATCTGTTCTATTCATGTGATGTTGACTTTCTGGTGTGCTCACCATGTGTCTGAGGTTCGGGATTTATTTTAGGTGTAACTAAAACTTCTTTTTTTTCTGTTGGAAATTAAGTGGTGATTTAAAATTTACCAAAAAGAAATGATACTGACATTGCCCAAAGAGAGAGAAAAAAGACACAAGAAAAAATTAAAATGGCACAAAATATGGATTATGCTGTAATAGAAGCCAAGGGAGTTTTTTTCCTCTCTTTGAAAAAAAATCCAAACATCATGGCATTAGGCAAGGTTATGGATGGTTATACTTGAAGTCTGCCTAGTCATAATATTCAAATGAAATGAGTATATAATTAATTCAGTTGATTAAGAGAAAGAATGAAATGAGAAATCATTGCTTGTCTTCATCATGTAAGGCTCCAGAGCTTTGAAGACATGTGATTTTCTGTTTTACACATTTCCTAAGAGACTGAGGCAGAAATAGCAAAAGGTTATCAATAGCATTTTTCAAATAAGAACATGAATCAAGACTGCAGACCATAGTTGGGTGAAAGGGGTCTCCTGGGGCTATGTTCTAAATTTAGAACAAATTTAGACATGATGAATGTAATTTAGAACAAATGAATTGTAATTTAGAACACATGCTTGATACACATAACAGCCCAGCCAGACACCTGCCCCCTTCATGGGGTGTGCTCAAATGCGTGGCCAGGAGTTTCGTGGAGGGGCACAACAGGCAGGTCCGCCCCAGCTCTCAGCTCCACTGCAACAAAACTTTGCAAGCGATTTTAGAGAGTCAGTGGACTCCCACGCCCGTAAAAAACACTCACGGGTTGGTAAGAATGATCTTACAGATCAGATAATTTCCAGTAAGTGAAATGGAGCCATATTCTGGTCATCATGATTTTAAATTTGTGTCTTTTATTTTTTTGGTGAGACGGAGTCTTTCTCTGTCGCCCAGATTGGAGTGCAGTAGTGTGATCTTGGCCCACTGGAACCTCTGCCTCCCAGGTTTAAGCGATTCTCAGCCTCCCGAGGAGCTGGAATTACAGACATGTGCCACTGCGCCCATCTACTTTTTGTATTTTTAGTAGAGACGGAGTTTCACCATGTTGGCCAGGCTGCTCTCAAACTCCTGACTTCAAGTGATCCTCCTGCCTCAGTCTCCCAAAGTGCTGGGATTACAGGTGTGAGCCACCGCACCCGCCTTAAATCTGTGTCTTAATTACAAATCTCATGTTGTGTGAGCAGAAAGAAAATCCTTGATACCCATGTACCCCATCAAAGCAGCATTCTTCTATGCCATCATGTTCACGTGTTTATTCATGCAGCAAATGCACGTTGCGTCTTCTACGTGCCGGCACTGTTCCAGTTGCTGAGTAGATCACAATGAGAATGACAGTCAAAATCTCTGGCCTCAAGAAGCTTATGCTCTGTTTGGGGGAGGCACAGAGTAATCAAGTTATGAAATGGAGATGAAAAGTACTTTCTGGCCGTGATAAGCAAGGATGCACAGGATGCCTGGATTATTTGTGTTTGTAGGTGGGGGAATTACCAGTCGGCTGGTGACAGTTTCCTGCTACTAATTACTGTCTCAAAAAGTGGCACCGGATCCAACACTCCAAAAGCAAGATGCTCCTGTCTGGCAGCTGGACATATAATTGGCTTTACCTGACAACTCACCACAGCAAGTAAACTTCTGGTTACCTACAGGTGAAGTTTATCTCAGAAAACCTTCCAGGAAATGACATTGCTCAAATCCTAAAACAACGTGTGCATATTTGGTGAAATGTTTTTAAGCTCATGGTGACACCCACTAAGTTATTCAGAATAAAATGATCAAGTTCTGTCTATAGTGTAGAATTTGCAGCTTCACATTTGTCCCAGAACTGGAATTGTTTTCTGGAAGAATGTTATCCCTGCCTCATGGGACAGTGGCTCTTAGGACTGACCTGGCCTGGCTTCTCTGCTTTCCTAAGACGCGTTTGTCCCCAGCTCTGTCAGTGTTGACCTCATAGGGCTCTGCCCTCCTCAGCACCGGCCAGCTAGTTTTTAAAGTATCATCTCAGAGCCCCTGCTGCTCAGGTGGTCACAGCTCTGTAGGCAGAAAAAACAGGAACATAAATATTTGTGATTTGAAGTCTCTCTTAGGAACCACACCTTCCTTGGCTTGCAAATGTGCCTAAAATATGAGAATGGAATTGGGTGATATGGAGGACACCAGCAAGCCGATGGGGCGTAAGGGGTGTGAGAGTTGGCGCTTTGGTTGTTGAGAAGGAAAGCTGCCTCACACAGAGACTCGTGAAGGAAGGAGGCAGTCCTGCGGAGTTGGGCAGCAGGTGTTTTAGATGGACCAAAGATTTTGTGCAAAGGTTCTGTGGGGCCAACAGCCAGGTGTGCTGAGGAAACTGAGAGGAAACTGTGACCACAAAGCAGGGAGCTGGCCTGGGAGGCAGCTGAGCCCAGCTCAGGAAGGGCAGTGGAGACCACATTCCATGTGGGGGCTGGACAAAAGGGTATGGATTCTATTCCAAGTATATCATGATTTGAAGATAATGGAAACTTGTTTCAGAAGTAGAATGGGCCACTATCCTTAGCAAAATGAGGAAGGGGAGAGACCAAGTCTAGGGGAGTATTTGCACAGGGAGGGCCTTTAGGGTGTCATCTAGACACAGCAAGATGAAATGCTAAGTGAACCATTGTCAAGCTTGGGTGATCTGTCCTCTCCCAGCATGAATTCAGATGGGATGGCTCCAGGTCAAAGGCAGACAAAAGAGCTGGGCTTTGCGCTGATTGTACCCTACTGGAGAATGAGATTCTGCATTTAGTTATTTAACTAAACTTCGAACACTGACCCCCTGCTGCTGATTAAACAAAAGCCTGACTTTCCTTTGGCTACCTGCCTTAGTTTGGGCTGCTATAACAAAAATCCCGTAGGCTGGGAGGCCTCAACAACAGATAATTGTTTCTCCCCGTTCTGGAGGCTGGGAAGTCCGAGATCAAGGTGCCCAGCAGACCCAGTGTCTAGTTATCTCTCATGGCAGAAGGGGTGAGGCAGCTGTCTGGGGTGTCATTTACAAGGGCACTAATCCCATTCATCTCTAGCCTCCATGACCTAATCACCTCCCAAAGACCCCACCTCCAAATACCATCACCTGGGACCTTATGATTTCAATATATGAATTTTAGGGGGGACACAGACACCCAGACCACAGCACTTCCCCTTTGCCCAGGATTCCCCCATGGACACCTTATTAAAAATGCAAGCTGGATTTGGAACACAGCTGTCAATAATGACTCTGGTCACATAAAGGAAGGATCACAATTAACCGCCTCCATGGATGAGGGAAAGCTCCAGGCCAGGAGCTGTGTGCAGGGTGAGGGTGTGCCCTCCCCCATGGCCTGAGCTCTCTCTGCTTCCCAGCCAGGGTTTGAGACGGCCCCCACCACCTCCATTATGTAAGCAGTGAAATCATAATTGAAATTGATCCTTGCTGAGAATGGCTTTAGGAGCTTGAATAGTGCAAAGGTTCAAATACTAAATCTTTTTTATGACCTGTAATATTGTCATTTAGCTCAACAGTACACATCACTATGTTTTTCTAATAAAGGAAACCACAAGAGTATTATAAAACCTATTTGCACGATACCAGAAAAATTAAGAGGGGAGAAAACTGAGTTTAGAAATATGAAATATTGATGTCTTCATTTGAAAATCAACAAATTCGTCCTTCCAATAGGCGAGTACATATTTCTATCATAAATCATGGCTCTGGGGAAAGGAGATTATGGGGTCACGGGATTATCATGCTATTAACCAGTGGATATCTAAAAGAATGGAAGTATGTGTCCATAGTATAAACATAAAAAATTATCTGTGCATTGGGTTATATTTAATAATATTTATTAATCAATGGATCTTTTTCTAGAGACAGGGTCTCGCTCCATCACCTGGGCTGGAGTGCAGTGGTGAGATTGCAGCTCACTGCAGCCTCAACCTCCTATGCTCAAGTGATCCTCCCACCTTGACTTCCCAAGTTGCTGGGATTACAGGTATGCCTGGCCAAATTAATGGATTTTAAAATCACACCTATTAGAACATTTTGTGGGCAATCTGTAAGGCAGAGGAATGATCGATTTAGAAGGGCTAATGTGTTTTGGGGGGTGGGCATGTTAATTCTCACTTACTCTTCATCTACTATGGATATGAACTCATTGTCCAAAGATCCCCAAAGCTGTGGTCAGCAAAAGAAAGCCAAAATGGGAACCACCAGGCATTTTAGCAGGAATTCACCCTGGCTGGCAGAGCTGCTGCCTGCCACCTGTTCCCAGCATCCCTTCTCCAGCAGGAATCTCCCAGCTGTGCTCAGGGCAATATGCCTGGCTAAATGGCTGCATTTCTTAGTGTAGTTAGATGTAGCCACATGCTTCAGAACTGTCCAATGAGCCATGGCAGGTGTCAAGAGACTTCCAAAAAGGTTGTCAATTCATCTGGGAGGAAACTATTCTGCCCCTTTCCATGCATCCCCTTTGCTGCCGCCTGGAGTGTGAATGTGACAGCTGGGTAGACATCAGAGTAGCATGGAAGGACCTCCAATGCCTTGTGGAGCTGCCCCACCAGGCCCAAATTACCTGCCTCATTCATGGGAAAGAATAAACTCTGATGTCTTTCAGCCACTGTAGCCAGGCCTTATTAATAAAGACTAATTAACTTGCAGTTTCTTGTTATGAAAAATTGGGATATGCAATGTATTTTTTTCTAGATAGGCAAAGTTTAAGAAAGTCTGCTTTCTGGCAATCTTAGCTTTCATATTGGTTCTACTGGGGTATCATTCACAGTATAAAATGATTCCCCAAGGAACTGAAGTGTTGATTAACTGGAAAGATTCTGATTTGGGAAGAGGGAGTGAAAAGTGAGAGCTCCCTGCTACCTAACAGTGGGGATAGGTGCCAGGCTCCTGGTGTTGACCAGGTTTGAACCCTAGGAAGGTCTGAGTCTGGGTCTTGGTTCCACCCTAAGCCACACAGTTTAGGGATCTTTACATCCCAGGTACAGGGATGTAGGTTTCAGTCCAGCGCAGTTTCTCACAGTCCCAAACTGGGCTGGACACTAGAGAGCTCTCCTCTCCTCATGCTTTCAAGGGGGCTGGTAATTTCCAACCACACTCCTAGGAAGCAGCTCAAAGTATATAAGAAAGGCTCAGGCCGGGCGTGGTGGCTCAAGCCTGTAATCCCAGCACTTTGGGAGGCCGAGATGGGTGGATCACAAGGTCAGGAGATTGAGACCATCCTGGCTAACACGGTGAAACCCCGTCTCTACTAAAAAATACAAAAAAACTAGCCGGGTGAGGTGGCGGGCGCCTGTAGTCCCAGCTACTCGGGAGGCTGAGGCAGGAGAATGGCGTGAACCCGAAAGGCGGAGCTTGCAGTGAGCTGAGATCCGGCCACTGCACTCCAGCCCGGGGTTCAGTGTGGGATTTTTTTAAAAAAAAAAAAAAAAAAGAAAGGCTCCAGATAGGTGAGCAGGCACCAGGACACTGGCCTTGTTAAATAGGTCCATTAACTCTATGTACCAGGGGCTTCAACAATGAAATACATACCCCAGAGGGGATCAAGGGGATTCACTGACTGGCAGAGGGAATATTGAAACTTCTACTTCCATTCCCGCCGCTCATGAGCATGGAGCCCAAGCCTGCTGTGCTGTTGCCCTGTGCCTCTGACTCAGTGATCTTACCAGCGACATCCATCGTGCAGGTCAACAGTGTGGCAGTA
The DNA here is from genome assembly GCF_000951035.1 of Colobus angolensis palliatus. Taxonomy (NCBI): domain Eukaryota; kingdom Metazoa; phylum Chordata; class Mammalia; order Primates; family Cercopithecidae; genus Colobus; species Colobus angolensis. The sequence continues at coordinate 709,273 of NW_012119066.1, read as the reverse complement.
ACACAGGAACCCTGAAGTCTCGGTGGCATAATACAATCATAGCTCCTTTCTTGCTCATGTCACGTCTGATGCGGGCTAAGTGGCTTTTCCTGATGGTTCTCCTGCCAGCAGTGACTCAGAAACCCAAACTCCTTCCAGCCTGTGGCCCCACCATCTGCCTATTCTCCAGGCAGATAGGAGCAAAGGCTTGGATGAGCACATGGGGTGTTCAGGACCAGGCCCAGCAGTGGCATATCACTTCATCTGGCTAGCATCTACTCACAAGTCTCCAGGCTGACTGCTGTAAGGGTGGGGAGTGCAGTGTTTTTGTGTGTCCAGGAGCAGAAAATGGGATTCAAGAGTGTAACTAGTCTCTGTTGCCAGAAACTTTTCTAAACTCCTCATTCTGTTTAAACAAAACCTCTAGCCAGCGGGTCTGAAGCACAGGATGCCCTACTATAAGCATAACAGGTGACGGTCACTAAGGGTTTAGAAATATCCAGAGATCACGCTGCATTTCCAACCTTTGGTGTATCTAACAGATAGAAAGAGGCAGGATGGCTGGCTGGATATCTGGCCCCAGAGCCTGAAGATCTGGTGTTAAGACACTGCTCTGTGACCAGGCACAGTGGCTCACGCCTGTAATCCCAGCACTCTGGGAGGCTGAGGCGAGTGGATCACGAGGTCAGGAGTTCAAGACCAGCCCGGACAAGATGGTTAAACCCCGTCTCCACTAAAAATACAAAAAATTAGATGGGCACGGTGACAGGCACCTGTAATCCCAGCTGCTCGAGAGACTGAGGCAGGAGAATCACCTGAACTCGGAGGGCGGAGGTTGCAGTGGGCCGAGATCGTGCCACTGCACTCCAGCCTGGGCAGCAGAGCACGACTCCATCTCAAAACAACAACAACGACACTGCTCTGAATTTCCTGGCATGAGCAAGTTAGCTAAGTCCTCAGCCTCGGCAAGTCTCAGTGTGCATCTCTGAATAATGGTGATTGTCTTTTATGGGGTCATGCTGAATTGCACAGCTAGATGGTTGTATCTACTCTTCAGTCTGCCAGAACTGTTGTTCTCCCTACACTCTGGGATTGTTCTTGCCTAGGTCACCAGGGATCTCCTAATTGCTAAAGCCAGTAGATACCTTTCAGTCTTTATTCTCTTGGGGCTTTTAACTGCCATGTAACGAGACCATGATCTCTTCTTCTTCTGTGAAACCTGATTCCTGGTTTATTCTTAGTCTCCTGTGGGCAATTCATCTCGACCTGCCCCTCAGATAATGCTGTTTCCAGGGTCCCACCGCCAGGGTCTCCGTATTCTCCCAGGCTCATTGTTTCAGCAGCCTGGCGACTCCTGCACTTAATTTTGAGCCCAGGCTTTGTCTTTTGAGCTTTGATTCTTGTATTCAACGGAGTGGAAAACATCTTGTTGGAAAGTCTCAGAGATGCTGGAAACGCAACACCCTCAACACATCCAATCCTCCTAGGGGAGATCACAGAATCATTTTCAGCATCTTCTCTCTGTTTATCCTGCTTCTGACTTTCTCTTCCTCAACCCAGGCTCCACAGTGATTTATCTGAAATGCAAACTCCGAGCCCCAGCCCACTGACCTTAATAATGAAGGCAGCCACTCATGGGCCCCTGCCCAGTGTTCCTGGAATGCAGACCACAGAGAAATCCAAAGATCTGGATTTTTTTTTTTTTTTAAGGTAACATCTTCCCATTTTTTAAATACTGGCAACTTATCTGACTGTGTGGCCCAAATAAACACAAAACATGGCTCCGGCCTGGCTCCGGCCCCCAGGTGGCCAGTTGGTGCCCTCTAGCCTGAAGGCTGAAAGCTGCTGGGCCTGTGCCTGCACCACCAGAGCCTGGTTCCCTGCTAGCTTCACTGTCCCCAAGCTTGCTTTGATCTTCAGACTCTAATGGCAGCAAAAGGTTTATGATCTCAAGCCATTCTGTTTTTCCAAGATGCGATTTTGCAAATAAATGTATCCATTTTAGTGCTTATTGTCAAGCTGACTATAGAGTTTTAAATTCTTATTATTGTAAATATGTGAAATATGTGGTTGATTGGAGGTGCCTTCTAACTTGCTCAACCTCCGGAAACCTTGGGTTCCTCATCTGAAAAGCGGGGAGAATAACAGCACCTACTTCACAGGATTGATGTGAGCATTAAATGAGGTAACATAAACATGGGGCGTAGGCTGGAGCTTTGCGTAAGTGTTAAGTAAAGTTAGCTCCCATTCCTATAATTAGCAATTATGCTCTCTCTTTCAAATTACCCATTTCATTCCTTAACATTACCTTTGGCTATAAGTGAAGTGACTTGTGGATTCGGCAGCTACACAGCAGCTCAGAACTAAACGATCTGCTCCATTTTAGGTGAATTACCCAGATGACTTTCCCACACATCTAATTGAGCAAGGTGACCCCTGTCTTGATCAGAGACTAAGTACTTGCTTTATTGTGAGAGCAGGCTGCTAAATGGGGCTTTAAAATCTTTCAGCACAAGAGCTTGCCACAGTCTTGGATATGGCAATGCCACATGGAGATTCTTGGTAGGCTGAGGGTGAAAAGCACAGGCTGTGTTATGTACACTTTTCAGTTTCCACATTTCACAAATATGTGTGAAATCCCTGAAATTAAGGATTTTAGGCTTCCTGGAAGACAAAGATTAGTTTTTTTTTAAATCACAAAATTCCCCTTTTTATTATTACAAAAACATAGTTGGGAGAGACATGGGGAGAAATGAAGTAAGACTGGATTTCTGGCTTTCCATCAGTGGCAGAGGTCAAGGGCTTAAACCCAGGGCTGTAAGAGGTGACTCCACAGCCCTGGGGTCCATCATAGCAATGATTAGTCCCATCTTACATGCCTTTGCCCAGGCTGCTTCCTGCCTGGTAAATAATGACCTGCTCTCAAAGGCCATCTTTAGGTTTTACACAAATCTATGCTTCCTTTATCAAAACTGGGTCTGGGAAGAGCTACAGTGCAGAAATGCAGCAACGTATCTTCAGGGCAAGCACCTGAATCCAGAGTGTATATCCTGGGGAAAAGTCCGACCTATTAGGAATTAGAGTCAGGGCCATAATGGTGTTCCAGATGAGGAGGCAAACAATACATTTGGGTGTAGGTGGCTCAAGAGCCACAGGAGAAATGCAGATAAAGTCCTAGGCCAGGCACAGCGGCTCATGTCTGTAATCCCAGCACTTTAGGAGGCCGAGGTGGGAGGATCACTTGAGCCCAGGAGTTTGAGCTCAGCCTGGGCAACATAGCAAGACCCCCTCTCTACAAAAATTTTGAAAATTAGCCAGGCATCATGGTGTGCTCCTGTAGTCCCAGCTATCAGGAGGTTGAGGTGGGAGGACTGCTTGAACCTGGGAGACAGAGGCTGCAGGCTGCAGTGAGCTATGGTCATGCCACTGCGCTCCAGCCTGGGTGACAGAGCAAGACTGTCTCAAAAACAAACAAACAAAAACCCAAAATAAACAAAGCACAAATAAAAAGTAAAGCCTTAAAGCATGCAACAGGTCAAGTTGCTTCCAGTTGGAAACTGGGGACGGCTTCTTGGGAAAGGGGCACAGGAGTTAGGCCTTGGAGAGATAACAACAACATATAATAAAAAAAAAATAATATCCAGCATTACTCAGCATTTCCCATGAGCCAGGCACTAAGCACTTTATGTGACTGATCTCATATAACCCTTACTGCAACCCTATGAGATAGTCTTATCTATCACCCCATTGAAAAAACAGAGGCACACAGGATGAAGAGTATGTCCCAGGTCACGTGCCTAGTCAGGAGCAGAGCCAGGACTCAAAGCTGACAACCAGACTGCTCGGTCAGAGTGCTGAATTCCTTCAGTGCCCTGCCCTGAGGCCCAGGTGAGGGACTGCGTTTCATGTGCTGTGAGCCTCTGAGTTTAGCACCCTTCCAGGGGGAAGTAAAGAGCAGATCAGAGAACCCTCATCCCATTGTAGGTTTCCCGTTTGGTTCTGATAACTTTCTCCTTATCAGCAAGGGTGCTCAGAGTTTCACTGCTACATGAGTGGCTCGTGTAAGAAAATCCTAAAGGAATCAACTGTGCTGCGGGCATAAAAGTAAAGGCACTCACAGCAAGCCCAGGAACCATCCACTCCCCAGGCTGAGCTCCAGGCCACGCCGTCTTTGGCATCATGGGCCAATCACACAAAGAATCAGGACCCTTGGCTGAGAAGGCTCCTCCCAGTCAGCTGTGTGGCCAATGCTGAGGCCAGGGAAATGGCTTGTCCAGGACACGTGGGGTCACAGTAGGGGCAGGGCAGCTTCCACACAAGAACAGGCAAGTCCGGGCCTGGCTCTCAGATGGGTGGCAGGCAGTAACTGCAGGAACTGGGCCAGCTCCATGGCTGGCTGATGGCAAAGGGATGGGCAACAGAGAGGAGCTGGACAATGAGGGAGAGGGGGACCCTCCCACTGTGCCTGTAAAAGTGGGCATAGCAAAGAGCACAGCAGCTACTGACTGCCACTTTGTGGCTCTGCTGCATGAAGATCCCTCATGTCCCCTGGCCTCCCTTTTGGAAAGGAGACACACATAATTGGCCCTAAATTCTCCATGCTACTGTCTCTAGGAGGGCTTATTTTTATAATTTGTCATTGAAGCTTTTTTTGTTTGTTTGTTTTGAGATGGAGTCTCGCTCTGTCGCCCAGGCTGGAGTGCAGTGGTGCGATCTCAGCTCACTGCAAGCCCCGTCTCCTGGGTTCACGCCATTCTCCTTCTTCAGCCTCCCGAATAGCTGGGACTACAGGCACCCGTCACCACACCTGGCTAATTTTGTTTTGTATTTTTAGTATTTTAGTAGAGATGGGGTTTCACCGTGTTAGCCAGGATGGTCTCAATCTCCTGACCTCGTGATCTGCCCACCTCGGCCTCCCAAAGTGCTGGGATTACAGGTGTGAGCCACGGTGCCCAACCCATTGAAGCCTTTAATGGAACCCAAAAAGCTATTTTCCACCCAAGAACAGGGAGATGGTGGCTGCCATTTGCTGTCCCTTGGGTCCCACGGCTGCACTATACCCTTACTGGCCCCCAACTCTTTCTGCTCCGGCCTCCAGGTGATGCTTCCAAGAGGCTGACCCATGCAGGAGGCCCCCAGAGGAGGACCCAGCTTTCTGACCCTGGCCCTGTGCTTGCTCCTGGAATGGTGTCTGGGGCCAGCTGTCCATCCCTGGGTTCCTCACGCTTGTGAGCTGGGATTCCACTTCACAGGTTGCTAGGCTCTTAGGTTTAATGGAAAGGGCACCACACTTGCTTCCTTCTCACTCACCATGTCTCTCTCAAACCACTGATTTGGCTTCTCCCAACGTCTCCTCGCTTCCATCCTCCACTCTCAGCTGGAGTGGCCTTTCTATGATGTTTTTCCTATTAGGCGACCTCCACATTGAAGACTTGGCTCCCCACTGGCCTTGGCATAAAGTCCTAGGTCACTGCCTTAATTACCACACCTCAGTGCACCGAGCCCTTCACAACCTGGCCCAGCCATCTCTCTAACCTCACATGGAGCTAGGTTCCCTCTGCTCCCTGCCACCCTCCAGCAGGTGGGAGAGTCCCTCAAGCACCAGGTGCTGATCAGGTTCTAAAGCCAGACCTGCCACTGGGGTTCTGGGTTGTTTCGTTTGTTTGTTTGTTTTGGTGGGATAAATAACAATCCTTCATTTCAGTTATACCAAGACAGTCACAGTTTGCAGAAGGCTGTCTCATGCTGTTCTCCACTTCTAGGCTCCTCTGTTCAGACCATCCTTACCCATTTCTACCTATGAAGTTCACGCCTCATAATACCCCTTTACTAAAGGCTTTTAAGACGCCAGCAAAGTGGCTGGGTGTGGTAGCTCACGTCTGTAATCCCAGCACTTTGTGAGGCCGAGGTGGGCCGATCACGAGGTCAGGAGTTCGAGACAATCCTGGCTAATATGGTGAAACCCTGTCTCTACGAAAAATACAAAAATTAGCTGGCATGGCGATGCTTGCCTGTAGTTCCAGCTACTCGGAAGGCTGAGGCAGAAGAATCGCTTGAACTCGGGAGGCGGAGGTTGCAGTGAGCTGAGATCATGCCACTGCACTCCAGCCTGGGTGGCAGAGCGAGTCTTCCACTCAAAAAAAAAAAAAAAAAAAAAAAAAAAAAAAAAAAAAAGATGCCAGCAAAGTACACGTGCACTTGTCTATCTTCTTCACCAGCTGTCAGTTCCTTTCAGGCAAAGAACAAGACTTTACGAGCTTAGCATAGCACTTGGCACGTAGTAGACCCTCAATACCTTCCTGAAAGGATGCATGAGTGAATGATGGACGGTTGTGGCCATCCCTTTATAATTATTATTATTTTTTTTTGAGAAGTTCCTCTCTTGTTGCCCAGGCTGGAGTGCAACGGCATGATCTTGGCCCATGCAACGTCCATCTCCTGGGTTCAAGTGATTCTCCTGCCACAGCCTCCCAAGTAGCTGGGATTACAGGTGTGTGCCACCAGACCTGGATAATTTTTGTATTTTTAGTAGAGACGGGATTTCATAACGTTGGTGAAGCTAGTCTTGAACTCCTGACCTCAAGTGATCGGCCCACCTCGGTCTCCCAAAGTGCTGGGATTACAGGCATGAGCCACTGCACCCAGGCAATTCTCTCATTTTGAACTAGGGCTTATAACAAATACCCATGTCTCCTTAAGGTGCAACTTGAGTAGCTCTATTCTGCAGGTGGGAATAAAATGTGCTAGCAAGGGACATCAGCAGGCAGCTCTCAGGGTGTGAGATATTATATGAAGGGACACCAGCAGAGTTGTTTGTTTAGCTCTTGGTTTGCCTGCACTGGAATAGTCTTCCCTTACTGCCTCACAGAGTGGTGAGGTCTCCCAGGTTCCCCAAGGTGCAGACATTCTATGCTTTTCTAGCTGACATCAAAGAAGGATGACAGGCATTGAGGGAAGTGAAGCACTTTAAGGACAAAGAGTGAATGGGAGATAAGTTTTATGTATTTGTGTATTCTGAAAGGAATGTTGACATCTGCATATTTGTGTAAAAGAATGTAAAATCATTTTGGCAATAAGGGTGTAAGCCAAAGAGACTTGGTCTTTTATCTCAGGAGCTCATGGCAACTTTGTAAACCAAGTTTCCTGAACTAAAGGGATGACCTTAAGACCCCTAATGGTCCACCCTCATGTGCTATGGGTGTGAGGGAATACGGGAGCCTGAACTCAGGGAGGTTGTTCCCAACAGGAGCCAAGGTCCTCAGAGTCCAGAGGTTCTCAAAGAGTGGTCCCAGACTAACAGCACCCACAACACTCAAAAGTGTGTTAGAAATGCACATTCTCAGACTCTGCGCCACCTCCTGAAGCAGACACTCTGGGATGGGGCCCAGCAAGTTGGTTTTTAAAGCAAGCTTCAGGTGTTCTTGTGCCCATTCAGGTTCGGAAAGCACTGCCAGAGTCCAACCATTGGGCATCATCTTTGGGAACAGAGTTGGGGGCATGGGAGTGGGTTCCACCCATGCAAAGGCACAGTGAGAAGCGAGGAGGGGGTGGAGCAAAGGGTCTTTCCTGGGCCTTTTCTCTCTCCACTCTCTCAGGTTAATTCACACTCTTGGTTCTAGCTCTCACCTCCTGGAAAGAATCTCTCATCTCTGATTTCTGCCCTTATTTCTTCCTTGAACTGTCTTCACTCCCCACTAGTCATTTAAATCTGCGGAGCCTATTACTGCTTCAAATCAGAAGTATCTAAGACAAAACTCACCATCTTCTTCCAGTTTTATTCATCTGACTCCCTGTTTTCATGATTTCCTCCCTCTCCTAATTATTGAACAAGGGCTCCTACAGCCATGCTCGGTGCTGGGAGAGTCTCTATTGTCCATGCTATCACTAATTCTCACTCACATATGTTCAGAGCCCGGTGGTTATTTTCTCTTCGCCCTCTTCCACAGGCCCAGTCTGATGGGTTTTCATATAATCTCTCGCATCTGTTCCTTGTTTTGCAGGCCCCTGGTCTCTACACTAGTCAAGACACTCTTCATCCTAATCCAACTCAAGACATAGGTATTTGGTACCTAGAACCTAGAATACCCTGTGTGCCAGGCCGCACTGTCACAAAACAGAGGATTAACGTGGGCCTTGCTCAGGAGGAATCTGGTTCCTGAATCACTGCAGCGATCTATTAATCAACCTTCCTCCAGACTAATCTTTCTAAAATACTGGGAATTCATTCCCCTGTCCTAAGTTTTCTATAATGCATCTGCATGTTCCACAGAGGTCAAGTCCAAATTCCTGATCTCCACACACAGACCTTCCAGAGCCTGGATCTCCCTCTCTAAGCTGACTTTCCAGAACTTCCCAGACTGCCCTCCAAGTCTCAGGGTCATTCCCGTCTCTGGTTCTTTGACCTCCCATCCTGCCTGGTATGCAATCTTCCCTTCCACCCGGTCTGCAGAAGCAGTTTGCCTTTCCCTACCTCTCCGAAGCCTTCCTGGGCAGTCACAGTCTGCAATACTCTCTTCCCCCTCGTTTGGCACGTAGTACATACTGGTCTTTTTTTTTTTTGCCTTTTAATACGTATTCATGTTCCCCAAATTAAACTGCGGGCACACGGCTCTTACAACCAGCATTTTGTTCTACCTCAAGGAGCCCAGCTTCCATCTGGCAATGTCAGCTGGAGCATGGGGCACTGGGCCACAAACCTTTGCTTATCCTTCCATGCTCTGGCTTTTGGCCATTATCCCTGTATTTTCCTGGACATCAGCTGTAACCACTTCACATTTCAACAGCTGACCTCTTGCTCAACCACAGCCCAATTCAGCCTGGGGAACGGTACCCACTGCCTCCATCCAATTCCCAGGGCTTCAGAGTCGTGGAGCTGCCCTTGTGTTCTGCCGAAAACAGGAAAGGAAGCACAGAGGTCACATGAACCAGTGGGTCGCCTGAGAGGTTCCTACGGCCAGCCCGGAAGTGGCAGGTGTTGCTTCCATGGGTTCCATTGGCCCACCGGCAGTCACGTGGCTGCCCATAGCGGAAACGTGGGTGGGGTTGGGGGAGGACAATGTGAGCGTGTTTGGAGTGACGCTACTGGATGAAACACAACAATTATTTGGGGGTAAGTTTAGTTTTTTTTTTTCTGTTTTTAGACAGAGTCTCGCACTGTCGCCCAGGTTAGAGTGCAATGGTGCGATCTCGGCTCACTGCAACCTCTGCCTCCTGGGTTCAAGCAATTCTCCTGCCTCAGCCTCCCAAAGCGCTGGAATTACAGGTGTGAGCCACGGTGCCCAACCCATTG
>NW_012119066.1:685107-699794 GCF_000951035.1 Colobus angolensis palliatus | reverse complement strand
ACACAGGATAATTTCACGTGTATTTTCAGGTTAAAATATACTTGTGAGTTGTGGCAGCCCAAGGGAGTGACCTCAGTGGGATGTGGGGTTCTGCTTTTGGCCTAGCTGTGTATACCCTGGGAACAAAGACTAAATCCCCAAAGTCCATAGAGCTTTTGGTGGGCGGCTAAGTGGGAGTGGAGGCCCTTCGGGCTGTGCAGAGGCGGACAACCCTGGCTGGAAGGTCCCTTCTAGCGCATCCCAGGTACTGCCCGTCCTCCAAGCATTGGGTGGATTTGCTCCTAAACCTTCTTAGGGCAGCTATCCAATTATTTGAAACTTTAAATTTAATTGATGTTACACAAACATGAGTATAATAGGTTATGAGCGAAAAATACATTTTTAAATAATAAAATAAATTTGATTATTTTGGAAAACTTGGCTAGGGTGAATTGATTAAAAATGATTGTTAAATTGGTTGGTTGTGAAACAATTGTAGGGGAAAGAGCTGGGGAGTTACCAAAATATAGAAGACCCTGTACTCTGATTGCTTCAAGGTGTCTTAAAATCTGACTGTACTGTAAAGAAGCCCGACCTGGAAATCAGCTTTGATGCATTGCATATGTGGATTTTGCAGAAGGAACCACAGAGACTCAGGAAAGGGCCTTGGCCCAAGTTCAAAAGATTGACAAATATGTGTTTTAAGTTAAAGAGGTTATGTATATATTTTCTTAGCATGATTCCCCACTTTTACTATTTTGATCAAACCACCAGCTAGCTATCTTTCTATCAGATCAGATAGACGCATACCATATTGGGAACACAGTTCCATTAGTAGTGTGCTAAAGCTGCTGGGTGTATGGGTGGTTGACTTAGCTCTGCAATTGCCAGGAACACTCTTCCTGGCTAAACAACATGTACTTATAGCTTTTAGTATTTTCAGGGTTAGGTTGTGACCACTTGCAAACTAACTCATCCCATATTTACTGCCACCTCTAATTTAGTAAAGGCATATTGCTGCCCAGGAGGTCTGAGAGTAGCCTGCCTGGAGCTGTTCCACAGATATCAGGAGCAGATGGCAGAGCTCCCCTCTGACTCCCTCTCACATAGCACAGCCTTGGTGTGGGGGACAGGAGAGGCAGGGAAGAAGGAGCGGAATCTTCAGAAGCATGGGCCCTTCACCCACTACTTGTGGGTAGAAAGATATCCCTGTTAGTAACAGATATTTTACTGGAATGAATATGGGTAGAAATGGACATCTTTTCTGTGCTGTCTTAGAGATAAAGATCGGTACTCCTATCTGTTGGAAATAGCAAAAACAAAACAAAACAAAAAACAGCCTTCTTGCATGCTCACATAATCAAGTAACCACAAGTAGAAATCTAAACCTGTTAGCAACTTGTGGGGGAACCGCGTCGGGGCCAGAGTTATTAATACATTTCAGGGTAAGCCGACCATAGCAGGATGACTTCTTCTTCTATATTTAAACACCATAATTTTAAAGAGTCAATTTTTGTGAAATGGTAAATCATGCAAGGAATGAGCACCCTTCAACATGAGAGCATTTTACAGAACTGGCCCCACATGACTCGCAAAGAGTTCAGAGTTTGTATTTCCCTTCATTCCTTTGGAAATCTTGTGTACCTTCCTCGTGTCCTTGCCAAATTTGATCCTGTGTTATAGTTACCTATGTGTTTCTGTATTTTCACTGCTAGAGTGTAAGCTCCTCGAGGTTGGGATAGATCTGAGTCCCCCATACTGTGTAGCAGAGAATGTGAGTGCATGGTGGATGCACAAGTTGTGTTTGTGGAATGAATGGATGAATGAATGAATGAGATGGAGGTGGTAAGGAGATACGATAGATGAAGGAGACTAGACTGTAGCCAACTTCCAAATCACAACCAGCAAACACTGCACCACAAAAACAAGCTCAATATTTTAACAAACAATTTTGCCCTTTCCTGTGACCCATGGCAGACACCAGGGCAGGGACAGAGACCTGGGCACTTGGTCCATGTCCCATCTCCCAAGTCAGAATATGGTGCTAATGAATGGTTGAGCAGCTGCTGAGAAAAGGGGGAAAAAAAATTCCATGGATAGGCCGGGCACGGTGGCTCACACCTGTAATCCCAGCACTTTGAGAGGCCGAGGCAGGTGGATCACAAGGTCAGGAGGTGGAGACCATCCTGGCTAACATGGTGAAACCCCATCTCTACTAAAAATACAAAAAATTAGTCAGATGTGGTGGTGGGCGCCTGTAGTCCCAGCTACTCGGGAGGCTGAGGCAGGAGAATGGGGTGAACCCGGGAGGTGGAGCTTGCAGTGAGCTGAGATCCGGCCACTGCACTCCAGCCTGGGGGCAGAGAGAGACTCTGTCTCAAAAAAAAAAAAAAAAAAAAAGAGCTGAGTAGGGAGAAACTCCATGCTCACCATAGGTGAGTTTAACACCTAACACCTTCTTTAAGATTTTGCAGAATTTCATCCAAGAAGCCTCTAATTGACAACACTGGTTCAGCCCAGTGGCTGCTTCACATGGTTTCTCTACTTCTAATGACATCAATTTCTCTTGTGCCTTCCTTTGGCAAGCAACTATTCAATAAGGACATCTGCTTCCTTCGGGGCTTGATATCAGCCAGGGGATTAACCTGTGCAGAGATGACTTGTCAGTCATCAGTTACGGCCTCACCAAAGTGAGGTCAAGTTTGCAGCAGGTTTTTACAAAACTATGATTTTATTGTCAGCATAGGAAGCATTTTCTTACACATACAATGGATAGTTCACTTTAGAGGCACACCTGACCACTGTGAGAGTTTGTGGGAGGCATCAGTGCACTTGGGTTATAGACAACTGAATAATGTACAAATACAAAGGGTGTGTGCTCCGGTGATGTCGCAATACAGCAATTCTTTGACATACACATGTGTATGTGTTTATATTGCAAAGTGCAGAGTAATCTCTTTCCAATCTTTTGTTTTTTTGAGACGGAATCTCAATCTGGGGTGCAGTGGCGTGATCTTGGCTCACTGGAACCTCTGCCTCCTGGGTTCAATCAATTCTCCTGTCTCAACCTCCTGAGTAGCTGGGATTACAGGCATGCACCACCATGCCTGGCTAACTTTTGTATTTGTAGTATAGATGGGATTTCACCATGTTAGCCAGGCTGGTCTGGAACTCTTGACCTCATGATCCTCCCACCTCAGCCTCCCAAAGTGCTGTGATTACAATCATGAACCACCACGCCCGGCCCTTTCTAGTCATTCTTAATGGCTTTTGCCTATCACCATTTCTGGCTTGTTACTAAAGTTGGAGTTTTGAAAGTAAGTTACAGTTATTTTGCTCCTCATTCTTGAGCAACGTTGGAGACATTCCAGTTCTGAGCTTGCTGGATAGTGCAATAAGCCAGCTGGAAGTTGAGTCTTAAGGACAAAATTTGATATGCACTGTTTACTAACCAGCAAGCCTTTCAGCTCTACAATAAATTAATTTTTAATAAGTCATTGAAATCCATCAGATTCTCTCCTGCTAGACAGTAACAGTCTCCCCCATGTGAAAAGACAGGCTTTCTTTCAGTGGGGCTGCCCAACAGCCATTACTTTAGGAAAATGGAGTTGAGAGGCACGAGGATCCTGGATGGAGATGAGGTGAGACACCCATGCTGTGGTGAAGACCAGGTGGCCAAAACCCAATTTGAAAACCCTGATGTGGATGTGTCCTGGGCCTGTTCTCCTGTAGCAGGACCTCTCTGTAGTTTGGATTCTTCTCTCTCAGCTTGAACCTCTTTCCTCAGCACCTGTGGCTCATATTCATTGAGCAAGAGGGAAGACATTTGGTGTCTGGGTAGTGTTCAAAAACACGACCGTGTTCTTAAGCCAGTTTCTATGTTAAATACAACCAAGGTCTCACTGGTGACCTTGAACAAAACAGAAGTAACCTTTGTTCCTCTGGCCAGTTCCAAGTCCTCGGAACCTACAGTCACAAGTCACTCATTTCTGACCAGGTTTTCCCATGCCTGGAGCCTGTGTGGGCCTTCCTCAGCTTCCTGGCAGAGACCCTGCTGTGGTGTTGCAGGACGCACGGGTGAGAGGCAGGGTGCAGAGCCAGATACGGCTCTAGATCCCAGCCCCAGCAAGGGTGTGGTGCGGGCAAGTGACTTAATGTCTTTCTTCCTCATTCTCCTCATCTACAAATAAAGATAGTAATAGGCTGGGCGCAGTGGCTCATGCCTGTAATCCCAGAACTTTGGGAGGTCAAGGTGGGTGGATCACGAGGTCAGGATATGGAGACCATCTTGGCCAATATGGTGAAAACCTGTCTCTACTAAAAATCCAAAAATTAACCGGGCGTGGTGGCACATGCCTGTAATCCCAGCTACTTGGGAGGCTGAGGCAGGAGAATCGTTTGAACCAGGAAGTCAGAGGTTGCAGTGAGCCAAGATCACACCACTGCACTCCAGCCTGGCGACAGAGCTAGACTCCGTCTCAAAAAAAAAAAAAAAAAAAGATAGTAATAGAACTCAGAGAGTTATGGTGGGAACAAATGTATTAATACAGTTGACCCTTGAACAACCCAGGTTTGAACTACTGGGTCCACTAACAAGTGGATTTTCTTCCTTCTCTGCGACCCAAGACAGAGACAGCAAGACCAACCCGTCCTCCTCTTCCTCCTCAGCCCACTCAATGTGAAGATGGCGAGGATGAAGTCCTTTATGATGACCCACTTCCCCTTAATGAATAGTAATTATATTTTCTCTCTCTTATTCTTTTCTCAGTAACATGTTCTTTTCTCTAGCTTGCTTTATTGTAAATACAGTATATAGGCTGGGCACAGTGGCTCATGCCTGTAATCCCAGCACTTTTGGAGGCCGAGGTGGGTGGATCATTTAAGGTCAGGAGTCTGAGACCAGCCTGGTGAAACCCTGCCTTTACTAAAAATACAAAAATTAGCTGGGCGTGGTGGGGAGTGCTGTAGTCCCATCTACTTGGGAGGCTGAGGCAGGAGAATTGCTTAAACTCAGGAGGTGGAGGTTGCAGTGAGCCAAGATCATGTCGCTTGGGTGACAGGGCAAGACTCTGTCTCAAAAAAAATAAAATAATAATATAGTATATAATACACATAACATATGAAATATGTCAACTGTTAATGTTATCTGTAGACTTCTGGTCAACAGCAGTTTATTAGTAGTTAAGTTTTGGAGGAGTCAAAAGTTATACATGGATTTTCAGCTATACAGGGGTCAGTGCCCCCATATCATGCTGTTCCAGGGTCAATGGATACATGAAGTATGTGTATAGCACACATGGGGCTTCTTAAACAGCGTTAGCATTCGTATCCCCATTATTTTCTTCGCAGGTGTGGTAGGTGGAATTATTGTTACCAGCCTTCCTCCTTTCCTTCCCATGAGACTTTGAAGTTCTTCCACCAGAGGCGGAATGTGCTTCCTCACCATTTGATTTGAGGTTTGACCATGTGACTTGCTTTGGCCAGTCGTGTGTGATTAAAGGACACATGCCAGTCCTGATCCTAGGCCTCCCGAGGTTAGCATGTTTCCACATATGCTCGTGAGCTTCAAACCTCATCCACGAGAGCAAGCCCAGGACCCGGCTGGTGCAGGGAGCAGGAGAGACATTGAGGCAGGGAGGAAGGGTTGGCCCAGCCTGCTGCCCAGAACCAAGCCCTGCTGGCCAGTGGGCTCCCTGGCAAGTGCACGCATGTGAGTGAGAATAAATGATTATGTGAAGCAGTGAGTTTGGGGTGGCATTTTATTTGGCATAATTGTGACAGTCACTGGCAGATACAACAGGAGAATTAATGGGGTGGAAGTTCATGAGCTGTTATGGAGGGACACAGGAGGGGAAAGAACGGGATACAATTCCCACTGTCCCCTGTGGAAACTAGGGTGTGAAAGGGTAGGATGACCGGTTTGAGGTCTGTGATTTGGAATCAGGAAGCCGACTTCGGAAGATTTGCTCCCTGCCTCCCATGCAAAGCATGGCACCAGGGAATATCTAGTTGCTCTGAATGTGCCGAGCGTAGTTTCCTCAATGTTTCTCTATCTTGACTTATTCTCCCATTGTTTCTCTTAGCACAGAAAGGGCTCTCTCCCATGAGTCACACCCTATAGAAACTTTGCCTTTCTCTACTTGCCAAAGGCTCATACCACAAACAACTGATCAGAGTTCAGATCCTGGAAGTGGTGTGTTTCTTTGTTCATGCCATGAATGTGTCACAACTTTCCCAAAGCTCTGGGGGCAGCTGAATGATTGAACCTCTTTGATATGATCCTGAGGCTCCCTGGAGTCACGGGCTTGGTGCGCGGGTAGCCCCGTCCCTGCTGTCCATCAGCTTCTGAATGAGAGAGAGAGAGAGAGAGAGAGAGAGAAAGTGGTGGAAGCAACAAGAGACCTTGGGAATCACAGGATAGCATGGGGTCGCTCCTGCTCTTGGCTAACCTGGCCTTGTCCACTTCTAGCTTCTTTCCTTAGCAGCTGTTGGGCAGACCTCAAGAAAGCCTTGTTTGAAATGCAGGAAGACCTCGGAAGTGTTACCTTGCCAAGTTTGGTTAAAGCTTTATTTATTTATTTATTTATTTTTAAAAATTGCTCTTTTTTCCAATCTCTTTTTTGTAACATTCTATTTATTTTGATGGACAGAGCTCATGTGTGAGGTCAGTGGATATTTTGGCATATTGTTGTATCACCGTGAGGACATGAGACCCTTGGAATCTTAATAACAGCATATTAATGATGCATTCAGTCTCTGGGTACCCACACCTGCACTAAGCGGTTCTTAGGAGCAGAGACCATGTAGGCTGGGAGGGGTGAGGGCACCTTCTAAATCCCCTGTTGTTAGGCTGAGCATGGCAATCCTCACTGTTGTGTATCCTACTGTCTTTGCCTTTGAAATAATGCACTGGGGTTTTACCTTAGATGGTGGAAATGGTGGTGGAGATGGAGAGAATTCTAGTTAAATGACAGAGAGATGCAGCCTTGACTTTGCAGTCTCACAGATGTCTCATTAATTGACAGTACTGATGCTTGCTCAGAAATGGGCGTTTGCACTAGGAAGCATTTTCTTAAAATCAGACCATTACCTCAGAATTAGAATTAACAAGGACGGAGTCAGACAGATTAGGTCATCCTATCCATGACGACTTCTGTGAAATGGAGCCACATGTAAGCCCAGTGTGGGGGTTTCTATGACAAGACATGATAAGGAGAAGGTAGCTTTCACTGGCAAACAGACCTAGCACTTAAGATCCTCAAAGCAGGATGGAAGAAGCAGGAGCAAAGCTGTCTGCAGAATCACAAAAATGAGGTCTCACTGCCTTGTCCAGTAGACTGTCGGTCACTGTCTGCTAACCAGACTCCAGCGTGCACTGTGGCCCCCAACCCACACCCTATCCTGCAGCCAGGGGCTCTTTTCCCAGTACAAATAAGATCCTGTTATCCTCTGTCCCCCGCCACCCTCCTCATTAAACCCCTTCAGGGGTTCCCTGTTGCCTAAACCAAAGTCTTCCCTCTGCCTGTAACATGCAGTGTGTGCTAACCCCTGCTCTCCACTCCCCTTCGCTCTGCATGCTTCTCCTAACCTCTTGCTGAGCCATAAGCTCTAGCTATGCTCCCACGGCCACAGGCCCTTAGCACACCCTTTCCCTCTGTCTGGATTACATATCTCCATCCCCTTTCCACTGGCACTGTAACTTATCCTTCAGGCACTGGCTCAGTTCTGATGTTACTTAGAGAAGCCACTCAGACCCTCAGGCCAGGTTCCCTGCTGACAGCACATACAGCACCACTTGTCCTACATGGATTACACATTTGCTGGCTGGATTACGTTTCTTTCCCAGTAAAGTTCTATGAGGAGAGTAAGTGTTTGCTCACCACTGATCGTGTCCCTAGCACCAGGACAGTGGTGACATATAGCATGCCTTCAGTAAACATCTGCAGAATAAATGGAAAAGGGAGAATAGCCAAAAATGCATTTAGGACCTGTGATTGTAGTCACAGAGGCGTCTGTTCTAGCTCAGATCAGACCAGTCGCTAGTTATGGCAGCAAAGTGTTTAGTGTAATGGTTTATAGCCACAACGGAAGCCCTTGATCAAATTCCTTCTCAGTCACGTCCTGGCCGCACGCCCTTCGGCAAACTGCACAACCGCCCTGTGCCTCAGTTTCCCCATTTGAAAATGGGAACCGTAGTGCCTGACTCAGGCTTGGTTTGCATTAGATACTCACTCAGATGCTCAGCCCAGTGCTCACCTGTGTGTGGTGCTGCTGCTGTTGTGTGCCTCGGGTGTGGTGTGCTGAGCTCCAAGGACTCACCAATTTTGAATGAAATCGATCAACTTTGTTGTCACAGAGCAAAGAGGTGTGGGGCGTTGTTTTTGCCCAGAGCCTATGTCTAGACCCTTGAGATGAGTAAAGTGTCACTGAACATTCTGACATTGCCGGTCTTAGGAAGGTGATAAGGAGAGCTGCACCATCACCCCACAGTCTATGGGGTGGCTTCTCCAGGATGCCTGACACTGCCACTGTTTGGTTCCCCAAGGCAAGAACACCCAACGCAGGTGATCTTTAGCGGACATTCTCTGTGGTCAGACTCAAGCCACACACCCTTTGGTTTAGTTCAATTTGGAGAGCAATTTGATGTGCTGGTTTGATTTTTGGCTCACTGATTTTTGCAAATATGTAATTCCTACTCAGTTCATACTGACTTGTAAAGAAAACCTATCATTCTGTCCATCTGTCTATCCATCCATCTTCCTATCGGGAAAATAAACAAAATGCCTTTGGCTTCTCCTGTCCACAGTACAATAAAAGGATTTGCCCACTCTGGGGTCTGGGGATTTGTGACTGAGTTTTGTCTCCTGTTTCAAGGGGTTTTCTATAATGGAGATAGTTCTGAAATCACCTAAATCAGCACAGCCAGTGTCTGCATTCCCAGGAACAGAGCTCTCCGTGAACAGAGTTACAGAGCCCAGGGAAAACAGGGGGTGAAAAAGTGGGGGTGAAGTTTCGGGGCAGTGTGTTGAAGGGAACAACTCTGTTTGAACAGGTAGCCATATGGGACATGTTTTGCACTATTTTTCTTCTGATTGTTCGCTGTCTTTTATAACATCACTGTTAATACTGGAATGGGCGTTCTGATGGGAGGCATGACATGTTAGAAAGACGTGGAAACATATAAAACACCATTTGCAAAAATAACAGAGAAGCCCTGGAGCAGTGCACACAGGCAGAGTAAACAGCAGAGACAGTTTCCAGCTCTGTTAAAAGACTGGCCATTAAAGGGAGCTCAAAGACAAGCCACCACAGGCACCTTACGATAACCCTTCCCCCCGGTTTACAAAACAGAGATCAAACAAGGGAGGTCAGGGTTAGAATTACCTATAACAGCCTCTCCATTCGGGTTCCAGTAGAGGAAGTCAAGTGATGGTTAAAGGGATTAGAGCTATTTTTAGTGAAAGCAAAGAAGAAAACCCTTTGGAGTCGCAGACTCCGACGTGAACAATGGTTACTTGGTAGGTGACCTCTGCCCCAGGTGGAAGAGAGAGAATACCACAATCTGACAACTTTATTGAATCCAGATGGGAAGAAGAAACCCCACAAAGATATGAACAGTAATCTAACAACGAGGGATTGATAGATGGAGGCGTGACAACACCAGGCGGTCAGGAAGCCTGCCTGAGTGCAGGCCAAAGGCATGTGATTTTCCATAAGGTGACTGTGGCTAATAACAGCCACATCAAGGAGCATTTTTAGTTTTACCAGTCAAGGTAATAGTCCAAAAGCCATTGCCAGTATAGCTTTGTGAAAAGCTATAGCATTTTGCAAAGGGGAAGCTTGGATGTTCCAAGGGCAGATTGTGGGGGGCACCTCGTGGCAGAAATGCTCAGACCAAGGCTGAAAGACCACCATGACCCATCACAGGCAAGGAATCCAGACAGGGCAGGCACACCCAGGCGACTCCCCACCTTCAGGAGGGCGCCTGGGGTGCCAAATGGGCCACAGGGGCTGCCTCTGAAGCAGAAACTGTTTCAAACTCATTTTCCAGCAAAAGGGGCAGAACTGGAGGCTGGTGGGAATGCTTCTTGGGCTGGAGCTGTGCAGAGGCTGAGAGTTCCTGGGGGACAGAATGAGGCGGCTGCCTGGGCTGTGGCACATTGGTTAGTGTTTACCAAGTGATAAGCAACGCGGATCAGCATGGCGTCTGTGTGAAAAGTGCTGGCAAAGCCGCCGGGCGCGGTGGTTCACGCCTGTAATCCCAGCACTTTGGGAGGCTGAGGCAGGGGGGAACACGAGGTCATGAGATCGAGACCATCCTGGCTAACACGGTGAAACCCTGTCTTTATTAAAAATACAAAAAATTAGCCGGGTGTGGTGGTGGGCGCCTGTAGTCCCAGCTACGTGGGAGGCTGAGGCAGAAGAATGGCGTGAACCAGGGGGGCGGACCTTGCAGTGAGCTGAGATTGTGCCACTGCACTCCAGCCTGGGCGACTGAGCGAGACTCTGTCTCAAAAAAAAAAAAAAAAAAGTGCTGGCAAAGAGGGACTTTCCCTGTGAATGAGTTCTGACATGTGATAGTTCTCCAGAGCTGAGGAGTCTAGGGAGAAGACGGCCGGCAGGTATGGGCAGCGGCAGACATTGGAGGCGAGGTAAGGAGAGCAGAGGAAAGATCACCGGCCTCGCAGGCAGTTTGTGTCCATTACCAGGTCCCCAGGGCCACAGGGTGTGGAGGGAGCTGTGAACTCACCTCGGCATCCCCCGAGGTCCTTAAAAATGAGACAGCAGAAGCAGACAGCTATCTGGGTGTTAAGAAATCCAAACAAAATCACTTTCAGGATTGTCTTTCCTTCTAAGAAGAAGAGAATCTGTGAGGCATGATTTTTCACCTCCCACCAGGGACTGAGAAGTGCCCCGCAGGGTTGAAAGGAACCCTGGAGCCAAGGAGGAGTGAAACTTTTAGATGGGCCTTGGCATGTGGCTCTTACACAAGAGACCCTTTGGCCTGCACAGAGTTTACACAATTCGAAGGCTTTCTGGAAAACGTGCCCCAGAGCCGTGTGCCCCGGCTTGCTTGTTGTATCTGGCAGGCACCGAGTGCTGTGGGTTCCGCACCTACGGTGCGCCACACCGTCCCCTACTGCCCTTTAGCCTGGATCCAGGGGCAGTGGCTGGAACTCAGGCAGAGGAGCAGAGTCCCAGGCATGCGAAGGGGGCTGCCTGCAGTTAGGGGTTGGGCTGGGAACGCCAACACAAAACACATCAATAACCAGCAACTGTGCTTCCCCCGCCCTACTCAACGCATGTCACAATGCTCCATCTACCTTCCCCAGGAAGAGCACTGTTACTGTCCTCAGGCATCGTGGCAATTATGTGGACATCGTGGCTTCATTTTGTCCAGTGTTCTTGGAGAGCCAGGTGCTCAGACAGGTGGATTTTCCAGATCATGGACAGTTCCATTTTGCAGTGTAAAATCTTTAAAAATAACTGGTTTTCAGAAAGTCAAATACTGCATTTCTCATTTTTAAGTGGGAGTTAAACAATGTGTACACATGGACATGGAGAGTGGAATAATAGACACCAGGTACTCCAAAAGGTGGGAGGGGGAGAGGGAAGAGAGATGAGAAATTACCTAACGGGTATCATATACGCTATTCG
The DNA here is from genome assembly GCF_000951035.1 of Colobus angolensis palliatus. Classification (NCBI taxonomy): domain Eukaryota; kingdom Metazoa; phylum Chordata; class Mammalia; order Primates; family Cercopithecidae; genus Colobus; species Colobus angolensis. Next base: position 688,157 of record NW_012119066.1, on the reverse strand, counting down.
GGTGATGGTCACACTAAAAGTCTAACCTTTGTCACTACACAATAGATCCAGGTAACAAAACTGCACTTGTACCCACTAAATCTATTTTTTAAAAAAGAATTATTGGCTGGGCGTGGTGGCTCACGCCTGTAATGCCAGCACTTTGAGAGGCCGAGGTGGGTGGATCACCTGAGGTCAGGAGTTCCAGACCAGCCTGACCAATATGGTGAAACTCAGTCTCTACTAAAAATACAAAAATTAGTTGCGTGTGGTGGTGGGCACCTGTAATCCCAGCTACTCAGCAGGCTGAGGCAGGAGAATCTCTTGAACCTGGGAGGCGAGGTTGCAGTGAGCTGAGATCATGCCACTGCACTCCAGCCTGGGTGACAGAGCGAGACTCCATCTCAAAAAAGAAAAAAAAAATTACCCTAGGATTAAGATAATCACTGTTTTGATGAAAACCTTGATAATATGTACAGAATGCTTCTGCGCTCTTAAGCAAAACACACATAGCATGGGTCACCTTGTGATGACTGAGCACTGTCATCATGAATGCCTGCAATGGCGCAGGCTGCGTTAACAGAGGTACCCTCTGGATGCACAGGACATGCAGAACTGCTGTCCCCTGCAGGGAGCGATCCCAAACTTCAGTCTCCAAAATACAAATATGACCTAGGAAACAGGAGAACTTGGCAGTTTTAAAAATTCTTCTTTTTCTAATTACAACAGTAATACATGTCCATTGTAGAAAATTTGTATGCACAAAACAATAAAAGAAAAATTAAAATCACTGAGATGAGATTTAAAATAGCCTTTTGCTACCAGCCATAACAGTCATTACGTTGTTGACATCAGTAGGTACAACCGTTAAAAGTCTCAGCCTGGGCACAATGGCTCATACTTGCAATCCCAGAGCTTCGGGAGGCCTAGGTGGGAGGATCTCTGAAGGCTAGGAATTTGAGACCAGCCTGGACAACAGAGTGAGACCCTATCTCTACAAAAACATCAAATAAAAATCTCTAGCTGGGTGCGGTGTGTATACCTATAGTCCTAGCTACTAAGGAGGCTGAAGCAAGAGAACTGTTTGAGCCCAGGAGTTTGGGGCTGCAGTGAGCCTTGTTTGCACTACTACTCTCCAGCTTGGGCAACAAAGTGAGACCCTGTCTCAAAACAAACCAACCAACCAACAAACAAACAAACAAACCAACAATCAAACAAACAATCTTAATTTCTACCTAATAGTCTCTTCTCTCCTTCAAGGTAATGTACCTGCATTTTGTGATCACTGCTTTTATTTATTTATTTATTTTATTTATTTATTTTGAGATGGAGTTTCGCTCTTGTTACCCAGGCTGGAGTGCAATGGCACCGTCTCAGCTCACCACAACCTCTGCCTCCCGGGTTGAAGCAATTCTCCTGCCTCAGCCACCTGAGTAGCTGGGATTATAGGCATGCACCACCACGCCCTGCTAATTTTGTATTTTTAGTAGAGATGGGGTTTCTTCATGTTGGTCAGGCTGGTCTCGAACTCCCAACCTCAGGTCATCCACCTACCTCGGCCTCCCAAAGTGCTGGGATTACAGGTGTGAGCCACTGCGTCCAGCCCCTTGCTTTTATTTCTGGGTAAAATGGTGTTGTTGGTTTCAAGAATATAAGCTAGATGTTATTGTGAATGTACAAAAACTTCCTTTATACCCTTATTCTATAAAAAGACAGAATATCAGTTTAAGTCTATAAGAAGCTGGTGTAAGTTTGCAAAGAATTATCAGTCTCTTTGAATCTTTTCATGGCTACTCTTGAAAATTTCAAAACTTTGCAGGTAGATTCCCGAACAGAAGGTGTTGGGGTGAAAACCACCTTTGCAAAAATTCTAACAGTGAGAAAATTACAGCAGTGAGGGGATTCTGGTCTAGCCAATTCCCTCTTGCCTTTAGCCTTCAAGCTTCACCTCTGACGATTGATGCCTGAACCTGGAGGTGACGTGGCTGGAGACGGGCATGTCCACCAGCAAAGAGGCACCTCAGGGTGTCCAGTTCATCCTACGTCCTTCCAGGTGACAGGCAGTGGGAGGCTTGGCCCGGCTGGTTAGGACTGTGGGCCCCAGTCTTGGGAGTGTGCACTCAGGGGCACGCCTTCACTGGAAGAGGGGAAGAAAATATTGGAACTTCAACTGATATTCATTGTTCATCTAAAAGTATTTTAAATTGATATTCTTTTTTAACTTCTTTTATGATTGCTATATATATATAAAATGTAATTGACCTTCTTAGCTACTTTTACATGTAGAATTCATTGGGATTAATTACATTCACAATGTTGTGCAGCCATTGCCACTCCTTCCAAAATATTTCATCACCCCAGTTGGAACCTCTGCCCATTAAGCGAAGACTCCTTATGCCCCCTCTTCCCAGCTGCTGGTAACCGTTCCCTCTATGAATTGGTCTCTATGAATTTGACCATTCTAGATAATTTATAGACATAGAATCATACAATATTTGTATTTGTCCTTGTGTGACTGGCTTGTTTAACTTGGGTTTCAAGGCTTGCCCAACTTGGGTTTCAAGGCTTGCCCATGTTGTATGTAGTGTGTATCAGAATTTCCGTCCTTTTTAAGGCTGAATAATATTCCATTGTGTGGACATACTGCACTTTGTTTAACTGTTAAACTTTTGATAGACTTTCAGTTGATTCTAGCTTTGTGAACAATGCTGTTCTAATCACTGGGGTATCTATTTTGAGCACTTGTTTTCAATTCTTTTGGATATATATTAAGGAGTGGAGTTTCTATTCTTTTTTATGTTTAAAAATATGTTTTTGTGTTTATATACAATAGGTTAGCAAAATAGTAAAAATATGGTTTATAACTCGACGTACATATTTTGGGGAGCCCAAAATATTTTCTGCAAAAAGTCCATTATAAAAAATAAGGACGGCCGGGCACGGTGGCTCAAGCCTGTAATCCCAGCACTTTGGGAGGCCAAGACGGGTGGATCACGAGGTCAGGCGATTGAGACCATCCTGGCTAACACGGTGAAACCCCGTCTCTACTAAGAAATACAAAAAACTAGCTG